>NC_079457.1:45382370-45652370 GCF_903798145.1 Danio aesculapii
TGTGAGGACGTCTTTCCTGCTGTTACCAGTTTGTCCAGTGGCTGGCTGCGTACATCAGCAGACCAAAGATGCAGAGAGGAGTTCGATTCTAGCGAAAAACGGTTCCAGTGAGCAGGTATGACAAAAACAAAAGCCAAGAACAGAAAAGCAAGTAAATAACAGGGTGAGAATGTGGTAAAATCTAAAAACGTGGTAAAAATCAGCCTGCCGCCAGGGTTTTTCTCTTGCTTTTTAAACTGTTGATTGGGTTTAGGGAAGTGGGTGGGTGGGTCGATCAGTGAAAATACTATTGGTTGAAAATACTATTGGTTGGGTTTAGGGAAGAAGGATGGTACTGGAAACCTTGTCAGAGTTAAACGTTGCATGGGTTCCACCCAGTATCAGCAGATTCTGAAGAGCAATGTACCAGTCAAGAGGCTGAAATTAAGGCAGGGTTGGATGTTTCAGCAGGACACTGACCAAAAGCACAGTTCCAGATCTACCAAGCAATTCATGCTCAGACATGATACAGTTCTAGAATGGTCATCCCAGTCCCTAGACTTGAACATGATAAAAATCTATGGATTGGTTTGAAAAAGCCTGTTCACACTCGGCACCCATCAAACCTGACTGAACGGGAGAAATTTTGCAAGGAAGAATGGCCAAAAATGCCTTCAGCAAGAATTCAGGGACTTATCCTTGGCTATAAGAAGCGTCTACAGGCTGCTATTTCAGCAAAAGGTAGCTGTACAAAAGATGGATGTCATTATTCTGTAGGAGTGCCCAAATCTTTGCACCTGTCTGTTTTTGTTAAGACTTAAATTGCATTGCATCTGTTGATTAACTACATTTTAAGTCATAACTGAAATGTAGCTTTTTTTTCAAGGGTATGAAAAATATCCAAATTAAGTTGCTGATTTGAAAGTCCAGTAGGCTATGGCTTGCAATTCTAAAAAATTAACAGGTGAGGCCAAACTTTTGCATAAAACTGTATATAGTATGTACTGTTCTAACAGTTGTAGTAAATTCAAATTCAAATGTAGTACCTACTGAGTAGTAGGCAATTTCGGTCCTGTAGAGTTTAGCTCCAACTCCAATCAGAGACACCTTGTAGCTTTCTTGTGATCTTGAAGACACTGGTTCCCATGTTCAGGTGTGCTTAGCGCTGAAGCAAAACTCTGCAGGGTATCGGCACTCCAGGACAGAGTTTGCCTATCCCTGCTATTTGTCAATGTCACTCATGTGACAGAACTAGCCTGATCTCACGGGAAAACGTAAGTATTTTACGTTTTGTCAGTTTAGTAGCTAATTCATACGAATTCAGACATACGAAATTATACGATTTTAAAAAGGAGGCATGGCACCTAACCCCACCCCTAAACCCAACCGTCATTGGGGGATGAGCAAATCGTACGAAAATGTACGAATTAGATCGTACGAATTAGTCACTAAATCAAAAAGTTACGAATTGCTGTGAGATTGTGTTGGACAGAACCCTTCATGAACAACAGTAAGAAAAATAAATATACTACACTTTCTGCCAGAGTGTCCCAACTGAAAAAAAACTGCTTAAACCAACCTAGGCTGGTTGGCTGGTTTTAGCTGGTCAACCAGCCTGGTTTTAGAGGGGTTTTGGCCATTTCCAGGCTGGTTTCCAGCTAAAACCAGCTTGACCAGCCTAGCCAGGCTGGGAGCCCAGCCAAAACCAGCTATGTCCAGCTTAAACCAGGCTGGTCAAGCTGGTTTTAGCTTGTCATTTTCTAGCCTGACCAGCTAAGACCAGGCTGTAAATGGCTAGAAACCAGCCTGGAAATGGCCAACACCCCTCTAAAACCAGGCTGGTCAACCAGCTAAAACCAGCCAACCAGCCTAGGCTGGTTTAAGCTGGATTTTTCAGCAGGGGTTGCTGACATGAAATCAGTTGTGGTGCCCTTGTAAGCTGAGAAAATATTATATACTATTTCTTCTATGCTAATGAGGGACTACTGAGACATTCCGAGCATGGGCTGGGTCCTCCTGGCGTGGCAGAGTTCATCACAGCTCCAATGCACATCTCTGCCAATTGCTTACAGTAGCCATGTGCTTTTCACCATACACAATTTGTCTACTTGTGATCGTCCCTTATATACCTTTGTCATGTTTGGTGTCATTTGACAGTTTATAACCTATTAGCGTTGTAGTGATGAAATCAACAGAGACATTGATTGATTGTATATCAATATACAATATATGTACTATTGTTGAGTCAGGGCCTAAGAACAGTATGTTAATGTTCTTCTCCCCAACTTTATCTCCTCAACTTTGTCCTTACGTTCAGTGGGTTTTGGGGATTGGTTTTCAATCATGTTTGACAATGCTTTGCTCAGGGTATAACAAAGAAGGGTAACTGTTGATCTGGGAGAAAGGCTTTTACTGTGCATCTCCCGCACACCGGTGCGTAGCCTCAAATGATAACAAAGGCAGTTTCACTGTCTTTGTTGCTCAGCAGTGCATATGTTACAGCTAATTTCTTTATACAGTATGTTAGTTTGTTGAGATTCTTTCTCTTTATCAATGATGATAACAACTTTAATGGAGTCAGATTAATCACAATGGAGTCAGATAAATAATTGATCAAATAATTGATACACGCCATCCATCAACTGCTTTCTGTTTCCGACTATTGGTTCAGAATAGCAGCGTAAGCTTCAAGCCTTACACCCTCGTGTAGACGCACTACATCAGAAGAAATGATTGAATCGTATGTCCTGATGCCTATTTGTCATTTATGAATCGAAGAAAACCCTACATTAAGCAAATTGTTGCCAAAATAAGGAAAAAATGATGTAATCTGAATGGGGCTTTAGTTGGCAGATGAAGAGCGAAATGTTTTAATAGTCGCTCGCTATAAGCTTCAATAGATTTTATCTGTCCATTTAAACCATATGATAGGCTAACAATGCACATTCAACAAAATGCTCTACTAAATGTGTTGTGACAGGTTACTCAAACACACCTTAACTGTATGCCAGGTTGGAGCACTCAAGTTCCAAACCATATTCTTGCACTGGTTTCATGAACTTTGAAAGCCTGCTCCTGTCTGTCAGAGGCACTAGCCCAAAGAAGATTATACCTGTATGTGTGGGTCAGCACAGACCAAAAAATGTTGCTTTGTTGGAGTACTTGATGCTGGACTCAGACTTGGATAAAAAGGGGATCTGGGGTCCTCACCATGTCTGGAATTCAGATTCAGTGCAGGTCATAGGTGTTGTCTGACCATCTCCAGAGGAAATGACAGTGTGAAAAAGTGTGCTTCCCTGTCAATATTAGTACAGGATTCCCTCTTAATTTGACCTACGTTAACACCAGCATGTTTTACCAAAGATGGGTTGTGCGGCTGGAAGGGCATACGCTGCGTAAAAACGTGCTGGATAAGTTGGCGGTTCATTCCGCTGTGGGGACCCCAGATTAATAAAGGGACTAAGCCGAAAAGAGAATGAATGAATGAATGAATGAACACCAGCATGTATACATGAAGGAAAGAGACCAGTGATCTGTAATGAACAGTGAAGGTTGGCTGGAAACATTTCAAGTTCCTCAATTTTACAAAATTTTAGTTCCATCTGCTTGCATTCTCCACAACTCCACTGAGACTAGAAAAAATGGCATAGGCCTATATTGATGCATGGTCTAAAATGAAGAGCACAGGTGCACTTAAGGCATGTCTAAATTCACTTTTGCTAATTTAACAATGGGAACAACAGTTTTTAAAAGGGTTGTCCTTATTCTATAAATGCGTCATTACTTTGTTTTGGGCATACCATGCAAGAAACCAATCAGAGTGTTATCTCCCTTTGAGTGGCAGTTGTCTTCACACCATAGCAGATTTGCTATATGCACTTAACAAAATATCCAAGAACAAACACAAAACACTTTTCCAAGTGGAAAACTCATTTTAACCTTGTGCACAAGCAGAGTATCTACAGGAACATGTACAGTGCAACATTTTAATTCCATTAATTCCAACATAACAAGTCCAAACATTTTTTAAATCTGGCATGTTTACAATTGAAGTCAGAATTATTAGCCCCTCTTTGATTTTTTTCTTCTTTTTTAAATATTTCCCAAATGATGTTTAACAGAGCAAGGAAATTTTCATAGTATGCTTGATAATATTTTTTCTTCTAGAGAAAGTCTTATTTGTTTTATTTGGGCTAGAATAAAAGCAGTTAAAAAAATTTTAACACCCTTTTAAGGTCAAAATTATTAGCCCCTTTAAGCTATATAGTCTACAGAACAAACCATCATTATACAATAACTTGCCTATTTACCCTAACCTGCCTAGTTAACCTAATTAACCTAGTTAAGCCTTTAAATGTCACTTTAAGCAGTATAGAAGTGTCTTGATGAATATCTAGTCTAATATTATTTACTGTCATCATGGCAAAGATAAAATAAATCAGTTATCAGAAATGAGTTATTAAAACTATTATGTTTAGAAATGTGTTGAAAAAAAATCTCACTGTTAAACAGAAATTGGGGAAAAATAAACAGGGGGGCAAATAATTCAGGGGGGCTCATAATTCTGACTTCACCTATATGTGCTGCTGTGCATCCATGTGTGTGTAATAAGCAAACTCTATGCACATTGCAGATCCATTTATAGGCACATATCACTGCATGATGCATATATGACTAAATGCATCACGAACTTCGACTTTAGACCATGTTTCAGTTGGTCAGTGGTGGAATACATGTGTTTTGACTGGAAATATAATGAGTCACATGTGTGATAGGTAGGGTTGGGTATAAAAAAAAAACTGGTTCCATTTTAGAACTGGTTGCAAATGGAGATTCAATGTGATGCTCACATTTTGATTCCATCAAGCATGTCTGGCTTTTTCAGTCATTCTCACATGCCAAACCTGACTATTATGCACATGCTCAGTTAATTACAATCAGCATTAGGACTGACAGCAGGAAATGTACACGCCAGCCTCTAGTGGATTTGTGAAAACAAAAACTGAACAAGATGTAGCCCCTGCTGCAAATTTTTTATCACTGGGCACATAATTCCAAAAATGAATGACTGAATGATTATAGCTCCCAGATCATATGGAATTTGCAGAATATATATATATATATATATATATATATATATATTCATTTCCCTTTGGCTTAGTCCCTTTTTTCATCAGGGGTCGCCACAGCGGAATGAACTGCCAACTTATCCAGCAAATGTTTTACACAGCGGATGCCCTTCCAGCTTTCCAGCTGCCACCTAGCACTAGGAAACATCCATCCACACTCAGTCATACTCATATACTATGGCCAATTTAGTATATTCAATTCACCTATAGTGCATGTGTTTGGACTGTGGGGTAAACCGGAGCACCCAGAGTAAACCCACGTGAACATGGGGAAAACATGCAAAGTCCACACAGAAATGGCAGTTGACTGGGACTCGAACCAGCGACCTTTTTGCTGTGAGGTGACAGTGCTAACCACTGAGCTACTGTATCGCCCTATATATGAGACGTCAGACCTTGGAGAAGCATTGATTTAATGTAAAACTATCCCCTCCTGTCCTGAATGAGGACACCAGTGTACACGCACAAATGAAAGAGACAGGTTTGCTGAGAAATGGGGCACTTGGCCATTAACAGCCAATAGGACAATGCTTTAATCAAGGTGTTTCTCATCACATTCTGCCACTCCTGTTTAGTACATTGCACCTCCTCTCTCACACCCACTCCAGCTGGGATCCAGATGAAAGGCGGTGATTCAGAAGTAGAGTGGTGCTAAAACTAGGTGGATGCAGTTTTGGAGGTGAAGCTTTCAGAGAGGCTCATTATAAAAGGACTAATCAGCTACTGTATAAGACTGAGGGGCTTTCGCTCTGCAAAACCAACCAAGTTAACCAAACACAGGCTAATTAGGAAAATGTGCCCAAGAATACAATTTTAGATTTGAGAAGTATGTGCTTTTTCTCTACTAGTTTGCTTTTAAAACACTATCGATTGGGTTTAGGGAAGGGGGTTGGTGTGTCAGTCAAGCCAACTGGCTTCTCTCAAGGACGAGAAGGACGTTAAGATACTTGTAGCCGAAACGGTGGATTTACAAGAAATGGCACGTATAAGAAAACGTGCTCCAGTAAAATATTTGCAATTGTCAAAAATGTACACGTCAGGCTTTGGTGGAAATAAAAACTGCAACAAGATGTTGCCCAAGGGCACATAATTCTAAAGAGCCTGGATTGAGCCCACAAAATTAAACATTGATACACATATTATTGATCTGGAATAATTCACTCTCTATAATTAAATGTAAAATTTGCTAATCTAATTATTATTATTATTCTAATAGCAAGATGGTGCCAAATAGTCAAGTACAGGAGAGTAACAGATAACCACAATTATATGTATGTATATTTACTAAAGTTCAAGACGATTTGTAGTACCCGGATGAGCCTTAGTTGTTAGTTTAATCATTGATTTCTGGCAATAACATGCCCTGGAATGTCACGATTGACCAATCAGAAGCAAGTATTCCAGAAACCCATGTAATAACCTTTAAAAAACAAAACACCAGTGCAATACCATTGATAACGCTTGTTATTTCAAATACATTTTGTGTTGACACACTCTCATAATACATATCTGAAATGTCAGTAATGACACAAGCATAGAAAAACATTTATGGATATAAGTCTATAGCAATTTAAAATAGACTGTAAATTGGGAATTATCAACAATGTACCAATATAAATACACTGTAGATACTTTGATGTTGTAAGTCTTAACTTAAAATATACAGATGAAGTCAGAATTATTGGCCCCTCTAAATTATTAGCCCCCCTGTTTATTTTTTGCCCCGTTTTCTGTTTAACAGAGCAGATTTTATTCAACACAGTTCTTAACATAATAGTTTTAATAACTCCTAATAACTGATTTATTTTATCTTTGCCATGATGACAGTAAATAATATTTGACTAGATATTTTTCAATACAGCTTAAAGTGACATTTAAAGGCTGAACTAGGTTAATTAGGTTAACTAGGCAGGTTAGGGTAATTAGGCAAGTTATTGTATAACGATGGTTTGTTCTGTAGACGCGGAAAAAAAAATTAATTAGCCTAAAGGGGCTAATAATTGTGTCCTTAAAAGGGTGTTGAAAAATTAAAAGCTGCTTTTATTCTATAAAATATTCTAAAATATTTTATTCTAAATAAAACAAATAAGACTTTCTCCAGAGGAAAAAATATTATCAGACACACTGTGAAAATTTCTTTGCTCTGTTAAACATCATTTGGCAAATATTTAAAAAAGAGAAAAAAATTAAAAGAGGGGCTAATAATTCTGACTTCAACTGTACTCAGACTCTATTTTCTAAAGACGTCTCTACCACAAATATTAAAGAAACTACCAACAAACTGCATTTTGCACCTACAAGAACCTTCAGTGCAATAGACAGAAAAATGTCTAAAATGTAAAATTTTCATGCAACCATACACATCAAAGCAGATCTATCCCCTTTTCATATAATTTACCTGCAGTTAAATGATCTGAGGCGATGCGGTGGCGCAGTAGGTAGTGCTGTCGCCTCACAGCAAGAAGGTCGCTGGTTCGAGCCTCAGTTGGCATTTCTGTGCATGTTTCCACAACCCATCTCTGGGAAACATCCATTCACACTCACTCACACACTACGGACAAATTAGCTTACTCAATTCACCTGTATCGCATGTCTTTGGACTGTGAGAAGAAGCGGAGCTCCCGGAGGAAACCCACACAGGGAGAACATGCAAACTCCACACAGAAACACCAACTGACCCAGCCGAGGCTCGAACCAGCGACTTTCTTGCTGTGAGGCGACAGAATTTCCTACTGCGCCACTGTGTCGCCCTTACGGTCATCATAGGAAAGATAAAATAAATCAGTTATTAGAAATAAGTTATTAAAACTATTATGTTTAGAAATGTGTTGAAGAAATCTTCTCTCCATAAACAGAAATTGGGGAAAAAGAATAAACAGGGGGGCTAATAATTCAGGGGGCTAATAATTCTGACTTTAACTGTACATCTAGACGTAAATAAAAACCCTGCTGGTTGATTGCAAGAAACCCATTTGGTGATTTTAGTGTTGATTGATTCTGGATCACATATTGGTTTTCCTCAAGAGGCAAGTTCATCTATCCACAAACCGCTGCCAGTGGTTGAAGCTGACAGCCTCGAGGGAAGAGATCAGACATTCAGCGCAGTTGTGCTGCGGTCAACCAGAGACTGAAAGCTTGCTTTTATTCCAGTGTTCCTATTGGCAATGCCCTTTATACTGTGTGTCTATGTAAAGACAAAAATGTTAAAAACGTAACTTAGTAGAAATGAAATGAACCCTCAAACAGTTCAATTAGAGATTTAAGACAAAGGACACACTTTGGATGATGGAAGCTATAAGAGCGTAGATAATGGAAAGATGTGCACTTCCGTTGTTCTCTTTGATGTCCTCTCTGCCGACTTGAAAGAGACTTCTGAAGCCGCCTGGCGTATTCGGACTCATTTACAAACCAGCAGCACCACCAGCTAATCGAGGACTTTTCTCTCAGACTGATCAAGAACAGAAATGAATAGCTAGCTTTTGTAGGAAGACAGAGAGTATCTGAGTGAGGGATGTGAGATGACAGTCGATGCAAAAAGCAGGATTAGTTACAAGTGGAGGAGGAGAGAAAAGAAGGACAGGAACAGAAAGAGGGTGGGGGTGAGCTGGGGAAAGTGAGGGAGAGAGTGAATCTTTCATAGCAGGCGTCTCGAAGCGCCACCGCTGTGATTTGTGTCTCTCAGTATGTTTCCCCGCTGCTGCAGCAGGCAGAGTAAATGTTCACTCGCGCACCATGACTTCTCGACCTCCTCTTTTCTTTTCATACTCTACTGGTTGCTTTCCCTCCAAAACCAAGCCGTTCACTCAAGGCTGATGGCTCACAGACTTCAGATTTTTCTGTGAACTGACATCGGACATAAGGACCGCCTCTAGAAGGTAAGAACAGCAGTTAACAATTTTATAACTAGACTGTTTGGTGTGCTGCCATGCTTGTGTACAATACAGCCCTATTTTTACGATTTATTTTGAACAACTGTATTTTGTTGTAGTTATTTTGTGAGATATGATGTGATTTATATGTATTTATGTCAAGGAATGACATTATTATTAATGCAGGAAAGCGGGAAAAGTTTTTCTTACAGTATTTATTCAATTAATTTATTTAAATGACAAAATTAATTATTATATATATATATATATATATATATATATATATATATATATATATATATATAAATTAATTTTGTCATATATAAATATATATATATATATATATATATATATATATATATATATATATGATTCAAATGTATGTATATATATATATATATATATATATATATATATATATATATATATATAAATTATTTTTCTGATCTCAGAAACTAGTGTAATGATATTTTATTCAACACAATCTGTGTGCTGCCATGCTTGTGTACAATACAGCACTATGTTTACGATTTATTTTGGACAACTGTATTTTATTGTAGTTATTTCGTAAGATATGATGTGATTTATATGTATTTTTGTCAAGGAATTATTAATTATTATTATTAATGTAGGAAAGCGGGAAAATTTTTTCTTACAGTATTTATTCAATTAATTTATTTAAATGACAAAAATAATTATATATATATATATATATATATATATATATATATATATATATATATATATATATATATATATATATATATATATATATATATTTATATATGATTCATTAATTTGTATGTATGTATGTATATATATGTGTGTGTATATATATATATATATATATATATATATATATATATATATATATATATATATATATATATATATATATATATATATATATATAATAAAAAATATATTTTTCTGATCTCAGAAACTAGTGTAATCATATTTTATTCAACACAATCTCGCAGGAATTCATAACTTTTTGATTTTGTGGCAAATCTGTATGTACGTTTTAGTATGAATTGCTCTTCCCCCATTGACGATGGGTTTTAGGGATGGGGTTTGGAGACTCCTTTGAATGTTTACGTTTTTGCATAAATTAAATGAATTCATTCCAATTAGCCACTTTTTCAGCAATATGTAAAATGGTTATGTTTCTCCAATGATCAGGCTAATTCTGATGTTTATTTGATATTATATATTGTGTTCTTTGTTTGTTCAAGTGCAAATATCATTAGTTAAGAAACAGATCAGCTGATTTGTGTAATGAACATGTGGCTGTCAGTTACTGTGTCCCAAGCCTCACTAACAGAGCCTACACATTGTGGATGTCGCCCTCATTTGACCAGCACATTTAATCTCTGTTAATGAGCCGATCTGGTGTGTTTGATTAGGAAAAGTTTAAACAGGGTTGTTTTGATTGTCCATCATTTCTAGTTACTATGTAAAGTCTGGCTATAAATAACCTCACTGAGCCATTCTATATATCCCATCGCATACACAGTACTCTATCTACACATGGCTCTGAGTGATAAAGCAAAGAGTGAGCATTTTAAGTGGTCTGGAGGAATAAACATAATGGTAAGAGACAACGTGGAAACTGAGATGAAAGAGTTCTCATATTCACGTGTATAGACACAAGAACCCTTTTATTCAAGCTTTCAGACGTCCTTTTTTTGTCTTAATTACATTCAACTCAGATTTGCGTCATCCTCGGTTCATTTAATTGTAGTCTGTCTAAGGTAAGTCTCATAAAAGTGACTCTTAAGTGAATTGAATTTAGCCATTTAACCAAACTCTCAACCTTAAATGGATCTACACCAGATCTGTTTGACTTCCTTCATGCATCGCCCAACCTCCATAAAACATCCACAATGTACTCCTTCTGAAATCATTTATAAGCTTTGTATGAGAAATAAACACATGGAAATGAATATGCAAATAGCTTTTCATTGACCCTTTGCTTCGGAGTTAAAATCGAAGTTATACCAGATCACGTAGATATTAAAATGCTCAGTGGCAACTTGCAAACAAACTTATGAAGTGATTTGGGATTGAGCCTTAACCATTTGCAAGAGGGCTGCACAATATATCGTTTTAACATCGATATCCTACATAGGCTCGTTCTGAAAATGTAGCCCTATTTACATTTTTAGAGACCGCAAATTATGTAGCCAGAGGTACGTATGGCTGCATTTCATTTTTAAATCGGACGCTGCGTATGACGCCATTCCTTATCGCGCTTAACAGCTGACCGCATATCTCCGGATGGACAGCTTTCCCGCTGTAACCAGCTTGTCCCGTTAGCTCGCCATGTACGTCGGCAGACTTGAGACACAGAGAGGAGTTGACCATGACGACGGGGTTCGAGTCTGGTGAAGAATGGTTCCACAATGCAGGTGAGACAAAAACAGAATCCAAAAAATAAAATAAGTAAATAAAAGGGTGAGAATGTGGTAAATTCTGAAAATGTGGTAAAAATCAAACTAGGGCTTTTCTTTTTCTGGATTGCTTTTGAAAATTGTTGGTCGGGTTTAGGGAAGTGGATGGGCCGGCCAATCAGAACAATTGGTTGAGTTTAGGGGTTACCTCCTGGGACATATTTCGCGGTGTCTAGAAATGTATCTAGAGGTTTGTTTTCAGAATGAAATCAAATCACTTTTATTGTCACATCATCGGCAGCACGTGTGCTGTGATGAGTGAAAAGCTTAGGTGCTGGCTCCAGACAGTGCAAAATACAGATATGCACATACAGATGCAGAGGCAGTGCAAATACAACGACAGTGCGAAATACAGACAGTGCAAATACAACGACAGTGCGAAATACAACGACAGTGCAAAATACAGACAGTGCAAATACAACGACAGTGCAAAATACAGACAGTGCAAATACAACAACATACAACAGCATACTCCTAAAAAAACAGGACAATGTGAAATTGGCAGTGTTGACAGTGATATGTACAATCAGCCTGATCTCATGAGAAAACGTAAGTATTTTACGTTTTGTCTGTTTAAAGGCTAAATCGTACGAGTTCAGTCGTACGAAATTCTACGATTTTAAAAAGGAGGCGTGGCACCTAACCCCACCCCTAAACCCAACCGTCATTGGGGGATGAGCAAATCGTACGAAAATGTACGAATTAGATCGTATGAATTCATACGAATTAGTCACTAAATCAAAAAGTTACGAATTGCCGTGAGATTGTGTTGGTACAATGAATAGGTGTACACATAAATGCAGGCAGTATTGTTTTAAGTGCAGTGCATGCTACATATTGATGAGCCTGGGTTGTCGATATCACAATGTGATCATTCGAAAGAGTCACATCGTGAGAATACGCAATGTTGAGTCTGGATTATAATTTATCTTTTCACACGTGTTTTTGAGGCCTGTGACTGTGTGAGGATTTTAAAAGCATTCAGGCATAAGAAAATGTATCGTTTGTAAATTTGAAAAATTAATAGCTATTTATTTTATTGAATTGTTTATAAAACGAAGACTATGCGGTATTATTTTACATTTGATTATTCAAATACTGTATACCTGAATACATTTCACCTCTTTGGAAAAAAAGCTGTTTATTTCATTTGTATCTTTTTCTTTATTGAATTTATCTATGCTCATAGATTGTTTGTTATATGTTACGCACCCTCTATGAATCACCCCAATCAATTTTTTAACTCATCTAGAGAAACTGTATTCATATCGCAATATATTGTATATCACAATGGGTAACTTTTCCAATATCGTGCAGTCCTTATTTGCAGTGTACTAAAACACAGTTTTCAAGCTCCATTCATTCTTGAAGTCATCTTTCCATACTAACATGTATTGTTTACATGTTTACACTCTGTTTACTTTCGGGAGTTGTGTAGGAAAATTCAAGCACATTCATTTCTGACCAATCGAAATGCAGTTTAGGAAATACTTTTAATGACAATATCTGGCCAGTGAATGATGTGGGTGTTGTCACATGACTGCATTTAAGTTGGTTTCACCTGGTTTTGACCAGAGTACTCAGTTTTGTGTGAAAAGAAACCAGAACTGCAGAAAAATGCTTCAATGTATCATGCGTTGTCTTTGGTCTGGACCAAATGAACTGAACCACAGGTGTGAAAACACCCTGAAAATGAAGAGAAACGCTGTCTAGCTGACTTTTCTGATTTACTGACTGGACACAAGCAGACAATGAGTGCTGTGAGAGAGGTGTGATAATATTATAATCTAGTTTACCTCCTTTTTATAAAAGCCTTATTTTGAAAAGGTCTGAACAAATTAGCAATACATACAATACCTGACTAATGTCTTGTCGTTAATTGAAGTTTTAGGAACAACAAATAATAATAACTTGACTTCAAGTTAATCATTTGCTATCAGAAGTGGCTTATATGAAAGGAAAGGGCCTCTAGATTACCCTTATTTAACCAAAATAATATATGATCATGCCTTGATTTTTAATGATTTAATTTGGATAGTAAGGTCTGACTTTGCTGAGACAAAAGTCTTGTCACTTAACAGAAGTTATAGTCATGGTGCAGTGGGAAAAAATGAATATTATGTCTGACTCCCATGAGCTTGGAGGACTGCATCCATACATCTCTGCAATGACTCAAATCACTTAATAATAAAGTCATCTGGAATGACAAAGAAAGCGTTCTTGCAGGACTCCCAGAGTTAATCAAGATTCTTTGGATTTATCTTCAATGCCTCCTCCTTCATCTTTCCCCAGACATGCTCAATGATGTTCATGTCTGGTGACTGGGCTGGCCAATCCTGGAGCAGCTTGACCTCCTTTGCTTTCAGGAACTTTGATGTGGAGGCTAAAGTATGAGAAGGAGCGCTATCCTGCTGAAGAATTTGCCCTCTCCTGTGGTTTGTAATGTAATGGGCAGCACTAATGTCTCGATACCTCAGGCTGTTGATGTTGCCATCCACTCTGCAGATCTCTCGCACAACCCATACTGAATGTAACCCCAAACCATGATTTTTCCTTCACCAAACTTGACTGATTTCTATGAGACTCTTGGGTCCATGCAGGTTCCAATAGGTCTTCTTCTATTTGTGATGATTGGGATGCGGTTCAACAGATGATTCATCAGAAAACTGCCACTTTTCCAAATGATCAACTAAAAGTTTATTATTAAGGTTATTATTATTTGTTGCTCTTACAATTGGGATCGATGACAAGACTTTTGTCAGGTAGTGTATATGTTAAAGTCTGCATGAAATCAAAATGTATAATGTTTATTTTGCTAGCTCGCATTGTTATTCTTAAAGTGAATTACTAATCCATACAACTTAATCCAATAAAATAAAATATGCTTCGGTAATCTTCGATCAAGGCTACATCTACACTAATCCGGATACATTTGAAAACGTATTGTTGTTGAAAACGTATTTCACACTATTGTTTTCAATTTTTTTCCATCATCCACACTTAAATGCATAGATGTAAGACGCTTTTACCTGTCTCATATCCACCTGCCATTATTTACTTTCCATCTCTTTGAAACGTCATGGCAAAATGTCATAACTGTGGTTTGCCTCTACCACTGAACAACATCTCTCAGTATACATTCTGTGTCCTTTGAAGAGAGGCAATACATGTACAAATTGACATTACTATTTAATAACGCTGTCAAAACGGACAGCATCCAAAACATCTGCTTTACAATGTCGTGCGCAATGTTAGCTTAATTGGTAACATGACTGCGCCACATGACTAAAATACGTCATCGGTTTTCGAAAGCCTGTGTTTTTACAGTCCACACTGCAGCACTTTCTAAAAGATATGTTTTTGTTTCCTAAAAATGGCATCTAATTGTGGACAGAAGGCCAAAACGGAGAGAAAAATATATGTTTTAAACAGAAATGTATTAGTGTGGCCAAAGTCTGACCTGTTCTGAATTTGTTTCCTCCATTGGAGTGTCTGTCCTTTTGTTGACGTCAATCTGAGGGCTTCCATTGGAACTGCATATTAAAATGCTTAACCACACCTCTCACACAATTAATTTGCTTTATGATCCCATTTAATGTATTACACAGTTGAAGTCAAAATAATTACCCCACCCCTGTTTACTTTTCTCCCAATTTCTGTTTAACGGAGAGATTTTTCAACACATTTCTAAACATAATAGTTTTCATAACTCATTTCTAATAACTGATTTATTTTATCTTTGCCATGATGACAGTAAATTATATTTGACTAGATATTTTTCAAGACATTTCTATACAACTTAAAGTGACATTTAAAGGCTTAACTAGGTTAATTAGGTTAACTAGGCAGGTTAGGGTAATTAGGCAAGTTATTGTATAATGATGGTTTGTTCTGTAGACAGTCCAAAAAAAATTAGCTTAAAGGGGCTAATAATTTTGTCCTTAAAATGGTTCATAAAAAATAAAAAACTGCTTTTATTCTAGCCGAAATAAATCAAATAAGACTTTCTCCAGAAGAAAAAATATTATCAGACATACTATGAAAATTTCTTTGCTCTGTTAAATATAATTTGTGAAATATTTTAAAAGGAAAAGAAATTCAAAGGAGGGCTAATAATTCTGACTTCAACTGTATTGTTAATTTCTATAGCTTCTGAGAATCCAAAAAGAGCCACATATCGATAAATAATGTTATGATAGCTGATTTAACATTAAGTTATGATTGAATTACCTCTTGTTACAATTATGAAATAGTTTGATAACAAGTAGGAAATCTTCATGGGTCAATTACAACATTGAAATGGTCTTTAAGAGAATGATGCACAAAAGAAAGCTCGCCCCCTACTCAATATTTTGTTTCACTTGAAAGTACATCAACATACTGAAATAAGTCTCACCAACTTCCTGTTCACATGGACTTTAATCCAATCTAAAGTTAGAGTAAACAACATCGTGCATTATACATGGGCTTAACTCAGTATGCTTGTGCTTCAATCTAATTAAATGATGTGGTTACATTAGCATCTGCAGGGCAGTTCACGGTGGGATTATTGTGCCATCTCATTTAAATAAACAATTGCTCAATTTATCTAATATATTTGCCTCTTTGTGTGGATCAAGATTACTATGCAGCGGTTGACTAGTTTTATTGGCAATAAATGTACTACAACCTGTGATAAAACAAATAAACAGCTGGTTCATGTGGTCCTTTTTATTGTAGCTTAATAAAAAAAGCCCTATCAAAGTAATGACACAGTGACATCTAAAACTCACAATAAATTAATTGTAGAAAATCCGGTCAGGGTACACATTTTCTTAATAAATTTAAAAAGTATATTGACATAAACTGAGGTGGCACAGTGGGTGGCGCTGTCACCTCACAGCAAGAAGGTTGCTGGTTCGAGCCTCAGCTGGGTCAGTTGCCGTTTCTGTGTGGAGTTTGCATGTTCTTTCCGTGTTGGTGTGGGTTTCCTCTGGGTTCCCCCACAAGTCCAAAGACATGTGCTATACCCAACCCAGGCTCATTCTGAAAACGTACCTCCACGGACGTTTCTGGAAACCGCGGAATGCAGCACGTTTTTCTGCAGTTTTTGTTTTCGCGAATCCGCCAGAGGTCGCCGTGTACGCTTTTTTAAGATCTCAAATTTCCCTCGCGAGTGCCATTCACGCCTGCTGTTCTCACTTAAACCCACCAGAGGCCGCTGTCGACTCACTTTTAGACAGACTTTCTGACTGACTGAGCGAATGATCGGCTGACCCACTCACCCACTTCCCTAAACCCAACCAACACGTTTCAAAAGCAATCCAAAAAAATAAAAGCCCTCGTCTGACTTTTTTTTTTTTACCACATCCTCACCCTGCTATTCACTTGTTTGTTTTATATTTTGGATTCTGTTTTTGTCTCATGTGCTTTCTGGAACCACTCTTCACCGGAATCGAACCCCCGTCTTCGTGGTCAACTCCTCTCTGCATCTCAAATCCCCTAACATACATGGCGCGCTAACGGGACAAACTGGTTGCATTCGGAATGCCGTCCATACGGAGGTAAGCGGTCAACTGGTAAGCGCGAAAAGGAACAGCGTCACATCGCCCCGTAGCGTTCATCTAAAGAAATTAAATGCAGCCATACGTACCTCTGCCTACATAATTCGCGGTCTCCAGAAACGTCCGCAGGGCTACGTTTTCACAATGAGCCTGTGCTGGCTATACCGTAGGTGAATTGGGTAAGCTAAATTGTCTGTAGTGTATGTGTGGGAATGAGAGTGTGGCTTTCACAGTGATGGGTTGCAGCTGGAAGGCATCCGCTGTGTTAAACATATGTTAATAATTAATAAAGGGACTAAACCGAAGGAAAATGAATAAATGAATAAATGAAAAACACCTTTCAATTTATATATTTTTTTGTTTTCAGGAAAAGGTCCAAAATTTTGAATAAAATCACTTGTAAAATATTTTCTTCATTTTGAAAACAACTGATTAGCCAACCCAGGCTCATTCTGAGAACGTAGTCCCGTGGACGTTTCTGGAGACTGCGAAATACGTAGCCGGGGGTACGTACGGCTGCATTTCATTTTTTTAAGCGAACGCTGCGGGGCGGTGTGACGGCGTTCCCTTCGGCGCTTGCCGGCTGGCCAGCCAGCCGCTCGCCTCCGTGTGGAGGGCTTTCTCGCTGCAACGAGTTTGTCCGGTTAGCTCTTTGTGTACTCTGGCGGACTCGAGGTGCAGAGAGGGGCTGACAATGATGACGACGACCGGGTTCAAGTCCGGGGAAGAGCGGTTCCAGAAATCAGGTTACAAAACAAAAACAAAATCCAAAAAATGAAGCGAACAAGTTCATCACAGGGTGAGAATGTGGTCAAAATCCGAAAACGTGGTAAAAATCAGACGAGGGCTTTTCTTTTTCTGGACAGCTTTTGTGAATCGTCGTTGGTTGGGTTTAGGGACGGAGGAGGGTGGGTCAGCCGATTGGCCGGTCGCACGGTCAAACATTCTGTCATCCAGGCAGACAGGGACTACGTTCTCAGAATGAGCCTGGGTTGTGATTAGCTGAAGTCACACTGAAGCGACAGCCAAAAGAGGATTCACTTAAAGCTTTTTTCGATAGATTGTTTTCACTATTTATGACGGCATAGCAGTCAAAATAGGACAAGTGAGCTCATGTATGGGACAAATTCTAGTCGTTTGTCAGTAAGGCATGGGTATTTTGAACCACCTGAACCCCTTTGGCCACGAGCCTGAAAGTTCAAACCAAAACTACACTTCTGTTCGACAGTAATATGTTATGATAGAGGGGAACATTTTCAATTAATAACTTCAATTTGACCCGATCCTCACAGAGAGCGATTACAGTCTTGAATGTGATATATTGACACACTTTCAAAACACCGCATGAAGTAAAGGTTTTTCAATTTATTTATGAGCTTGACAGTATAAATTATCATCCAGTTTCTTGCAAAATCAGCAGGGAACAGTTTGGACAGTGTTCATCAATAACTGAGATCTGAACCAGATAGGGAAATGACCTGAAGCAGATTCAAAACTCTGCCTCCTACGTGAACACCATGAATAAAATGATACATATTCACTTTATTTTTTTGCATGTTTTTGTTTATTCAGTCAGAGGAGAACAGATTGATTTATGTTAAACCGGCATGTTGAGCAGGCGGTTCCCTACAGAGCTCTCTTCAAACCATTACAGAGAGTCCTTGAATCATGTCAAACTTCACCTTATCGATTCCCTTCTGACTGTGAAGTGTGGCGTACACAGAAAACACTGTCAACTTTTTTATTTACTTCCTGTGCTGTTCGCTTGACCAATGTTAACTGTATATCATTCAGATATATATTAGGGTGTGGTTACACATTACTTTATCATCTAATTATCTGTTTCAATGTAATACTGATTATTAATAATGATCCATATTTACTTAAAGGGGACCTATTATGCAAAAATCACTTTTTAAACACAGTTCTGTAGCAACAGTCTGTGAATATATTAATAATAATTTATTCATTTTTATTTTTTATAATTATATATTTTTATAATTTTATATTATCTTTTTATATTTTATTTTTTTATAATCACACTTGATAAAAACAGTCTGCAGAAACACTTTGATTGACATTCTCCCTTTTTGTGATGTCACCAGCGGGGTAAAGCCCCACCCACTAGTGATGATCTCAAAATCATGAGCATTAGGAGTCATAGGAGTCCACTTTGTTGACACATAGGCATTTAAAGCTCCACCCTCTTTTGAAAAGAGCACAATCTCATTTGAATTTAAAGTGACAGTCACCAAAACGGCACAATTAGGATCAAAGCCTAAAAGGGTTAGTTTCAAAGATTTATAAACATTATTTGTGCGGTATATTGAGCTGAAACTTCACACACACACACTCTAGGGACATCAAAGACTTATTCTACATCTTGTAAAACAGGGGTGCTCAACCCTGTTCCTGGAGATCTACCTTCCTACAGAGTTCAGCTCCAACCCTGATCAAACACACATGAACCAATTAAAGCTACGGTCACACTGGGCTTTGTGTGTGCGAAATTCTGTGATGCGGCACTGCGAAAAGGGGCGGGATTAAACAAGATGATTAGACATTAAAAAAAGCCAGTGATTGCTCCATGTTTTAAATTTCTGCCCAGAGAGGTCATGTTTTGATCCTCGATTGGTCTCACGCAGTCAATTGATGCGATTTCGCAGGTCAGAGTTCACCAAGCTTGAACTTTGCACCGCAGCAACATGCGAAACTTGACGCATGACATTGCGTTTCCGGTCTGACGCATTCACGTGCGTATGAATGGAAGTCTATGGGAAGAAAAGTCAAGTGTGACCGCAGCTTAATTTGGAGCTGAACAGCACTTGATAATTACAGGCAGGTGTGTTTGATTTGGGTTGCAAGTGAAATCTGCAGAAAGGTAGATCTTCAGGAACAGGGTTCAGCACCCATGTTGTAAAAGGAGGCATAATAATCCTTTAAGGATTAGGACTAGCTTATATTCTTCATAATTTATTTCCAGTTTGGTCCCATTTTATATAAAGTGGTATAATTTTGGTACATGGCACTTGTGTACATACATGTTTTTAAATTTTATTGATATTTTTTTTATTATCCGCATGTGATTACATATTGTAATGACGTGGCCCACGGGTTTTTTATGTGTTATATTACTTAAATACTCAAGTTGTTTTGTTATAAACTTTATGTGTGTTTATGTTTAAGTTGGCCTCTGTGTTTTAAGCCCAATATTTCCTTGATTTATAAAATATTAGTCATTACCATAAACAAGGGTGGTGTGTATTGGAAGCACCCCAGCGGTATGGTCTTGTTAAGGGCTGTTGATGTTTGAAGCTCAGAATAAAAGGTGAACTGACAGTGTTGCCTCCTACCTGCTTATGCTGTCAGATTGCTGCTAACAGAAACACTCAATGTCGTGTGGTGTATGGGACATGATTGTTCTTCTCACTAACACGCTAGGAAACAAAGTTATGCATCATAAATGCTAGCACCCTGCTAGCTGTTTTAGATCAATTAAACGAATTAGCTAGGTTATCTTAGCTCCAGTTGCCCACGCACAGCAATTACTTCAATATATACTTTATTTCTGTTATTACAGTCATAAGTACACTGTAAATCATACCTTACACACTAACTAACCCTTAAACCTACCCATACCACCAAACCTTTTATTAACCTGAACTGTATCCCAGCTTAATCGGACCATGTGCACTACGATATGAACACAAAAAGTGTATTGTGTACACTGTATTTATTAAGTAGCTGGTAAAGGCCACTTAATATAAAGTGGGACCTATAAATTACGTTGTTGTTATTATTATAACAGTAAGTTCATGTAATAAGGACAGTGTAAAATAATGTTACTGTGCTGTGCACATAAACTGAACAATTTCTAAATTCATATGGTTTGCTGTGCTTTTACTTTTCTAAACGCACTGAAATAGTTGCATGATTGCCTAAATTGGCACCTGAAGTAAGGACCTCATCTGAGAAATTCTGCGGTTGCTCTTTACACAGCATTTATTATGTATACTGCACACATTATGCAAAGCATTTCCCAGACGCAGAAAACCTACTACAGACCTACTACATTTTTCAAACTGTGATACTGCATGCCTCAAAGTAACATGCGTGATTTAGACTTCTAGCTCAAGCATGAAAAACAAAAAGTAAGCTGTGGTCAAAAAGTGTTCATTTTATCATCTATATTCAGATTTTTCTTTCCAAAACAGTGAAATTATAAGTAATACAATTACTACAACTACCACTACTACTACCACTATAGTAATCATGTGTTTTATAAAATGATAAAGTGATGTTATATCACAACAAATTCATATGACATATATTATACCTTATATATACATATATATCATATAAATTTGTTGTGATATAACACCACTTTATCATCTTGAAAAACACACCAACCCTGTCCCTAACCGTGCTCGTTTCCAGTATTTTGAAATACATATATATATATATATATATATACACACATAGAATTAAAATGCTAAAGATAATATTTTTGATTTTTTATTTATGCTGAAAGCTGTATGCATGGTTTTCCATAGTTGTAAAAACAAATACTGTGCAAGTCAATGGTGACAGGTTTCCAGCTTTCTTCAAAATATATTTTTGTGTTCAACAGTAGAATGAAAGAAGGTTTGGAATAAGGAAAGGGTGGAATAAGGAGTTAAATAAAAAACTTTGGGGCGGTAAACTATCCCTTTAATGGTACAATATCATTTATTTTTCAGGAAAAACAACTACTAGAACAGTGTTATATATTTTGATGATTTATGTACTTACATTATCCCAAATGTTTGGAAGAATGTTCAAATTCAGAGATATAATTAACTAGTGAGATGGAGCGTTTATCATAGAAAACAAGGAACAGCAACAAGGCTTTAATACATATGTTTTATTAGACTGCACAGATCACCAATAAAACAGAAGCCTAAAATGTATTTAGTCTAATAAAGCATTGCTGCTTCTCCACGTGATCATGAATGGAAGAACTGGAAGCGGTGAACTATGGCATAATAAAAGCGCTACTGTTTTTGTGCTACACCACGTTTGTCTCTTATCAGTATCGACTTTAAACCTTACTCTTCTTCATTCTACAATATTAATAAGTGTTAAACACTTTCAACATGATTTCTGCAGGATTTCCGTAAGGATGATGAAGACCACAACTACCTTGATTCCACACTTAGTAACACTGTCATCAAAATACGGTATTGTTAGTTGTGAATACAGGCCCTCTAGTGGCCAGATTACATACTGTGCTCTTAAAGACATTGAAAGTTTTAACCCCCACATAACCCCATATTTATCCGATTTTGTTTTTCAATTTTACCAGTTATTATAATTAACAGTGAAGTGTTCCCTGTAATTAACTACATTTTATTTGTGCTGTAAATAATAGCATTAAACTTAATATTCGCAGTTATGTGCGTTTGTATTTTCTGCTGTAGTTAGCAATTGATGGCGTAGATGTGAAGGAGAGGAGAATTTACACGTGCGTCACGTTTAGTCAATAAAACACTTTCACAAAGGATCCACCTATGTATCTTTGCTCATGACTTCTCAAGACTCCTCGATCCTAGCGTCCTCACGGTGCAGTTAGAGAACTGAGATTGTTATGACGGTGGTGGACAACAAGGGTCATATCCAAATGCAGCTTTTATTAAGGAGGGTCAGGTAGGCAAGGTTCAGTACAGGAGCACAAGGTAGCATAAAGATGCTTAATTGTGGGACCCCTTGTAAATGACATGGTACATCTCAAAGGGGTTTATCCTAATGAATAAATAAGGTCACACTTTATTTTGATGGTCCGTTTGTTGAATTTAAGTTTCATTGCAACTAATTCCCATTAGATTATAACTTGACTGTTAAGTTGGGGTTGGGGTTAGTGTAAGCTGACATGTACTTGCTAAGTTTCTTATAGTCAGTTAAATGTCTGTTTAGCAGCAGTTTCAACAGATAATAAGCAGACAGTCTACTAATACTCAAATGGACCATCAAAATAAAGTGTTACCATAACTAACAATAAAGATAACCCAAGAGGTAATCTGTAAAATAGGCGAAGTGGTCAAGGCAGGAGGCAAAACAAACATAAACTGTAAAAACAAACAAAGGTCAAAAACACAGCTAAACAATACTGGAAAACCGGTGTGTGACTGCAGGGCATGATGGGATTTTAAGTTCAGGTAAATGACAGGGAGTCTTCTCCAGTGATCTGCAAGGGCTGGTGATCACAACAGAGATGTCCTACAAGATGGTTGAGCTTGATCGGTTACTGGGTCGTAGAACGGAGTATAAAGGAAAGAAGAAAGGATATTAAGATAGTATATCTTCTATAAATTGGGACTCAATTTTGCATGTTTAATCAGATAAAATAATCCATTGAAGGTAAATGCTTGCAGGTTGCCACTTTTAGGATAAGCTAGTAAGCTAGTACCTGAATTCCAAACATCACTAATTGTGTTTAAACCAGTCTGTGGTTTGATCAGTCAAAGGAAAAGCTGCACAGGGAATGAGCTCTGGAAGTTTTGGCATTAAAGGAACAAAAAAAAAAAAAATTCACAGCTTCCCTAGAGTTAAACAGTTAAGTTTTGCCATTTTTGAATCCATTTAGCTGATCTAAAGCACTTTTACCTTAGCTTAGCATAAGTCACACTCATTCTGGTGTAATAATCAAGGCCATACCATAATAGTGATATTATGAATGCCTAAAAGTAATCCCTAGCTAGATAAAAACACTACACAATATAATTGTGCTGTTGCAGCTATGGTAGCAAAGTCCCTTGATTATTATTCCAGAATAAGAATATAGTCCCTCTAGCCCAGGGGTGTCCAAACTTGGTTCTGGAGGGCCGGTGTCCTGCAAAGATTAGTTCCAACCTCAATCAGACACACCTGGGCTGAAACATCCTTGCAGGTGTGTCGAGGCAAGTTGGAGCTAAAATCTGCAGGACACTGGCCCTCCAGGACCCAGTTTGAACACCCCTGCTCTAGCCATATTGGCCTATAAAATAGCAGTGTTTCATTTTTCATCAGTCTTAGTAAATGATGTAACTACAGAAGAATGTTTTATCTTCTTGGAATTTTTTGAGATGTTGGTAGTCTAATCTGATTCAGTGATCTATGCCAGTGTTTCTCAACCACGTTCTTGGAGGCCCACCAGCTCTGCATTTTTCATGTCTCCTTAACCAAACACACCTGATTCAGATCATCAGCTCATTAGCAGAGACTGAAAGACCTGTAATGGGTTTGACAGACAAAGGAGACATCCAAAACATGCAGTGTTGGTGGCCGTCCAGGAACGTGGTCGAGAAACACTGATCTGTGCTAAGCTATAAGTGCTCCCGATGGACCTGGAGATTTGCTGTATGGATTGAAATGGTGAAACTTATTTTTAGGTGTAGGTGACTTGTAAAAAGGGCCTGTTTGCAATAAAGTGGAGTGTTACAATAACAAGGAGATGCAATCTAATATTCAGCATGCTCTGAATGTGAGCTGCTGACTTGTGCGGATGAATCTGAGAGAGATGGACAGAGTGGGGCGCGAAATGAGATTTGTGTGTCAGATTTCACCCAGGGCGTTCGCTGCGCTCTGCAACCGTACCTGTCACTTTGCTTTGATGTCAGCTTTCCGCAGCAACAACACAAGACATTTCCAAACCCTCGTTCGCTTTCATGTCAACTGGATCTGTTTCTCTGCCTCTCTCCTCCCTCTGTTTCTCCTCCAGATGTAATGTAGGGTATAAAGTTTGACAATATATCCTGAGAAGAGTTCAGCTGCGAAACATTATGTCCACTCTCCTTTACACACACATGTTTGTATTGGTGGTTTATGAGGGCTCTTAATATTGGTGTAAATGTGTTTTATACTGTAAAACATGCTTAGTATGATCCTTACCCAAGCCCTACCCCAAAAACCCAACCCTCCCAGGAAACATGTGAACGTGAAAAGACCCTTAAGTATGACTTTAAGCATTTTCAACTATAGGGACACAAGCCATGTCCTCATAAACCAGCTTAATAGAGTACATGTAGGCCTTACTCATGTCACTATTCAACGTTCTGTCTTTGTAAGGGACAGGACAGATCCAATTGACAGACCCAAACCAACTGTGTTTGTATCTAATGCCATTTGGATGAAATAACTCTGTACCCACAGGGGGGTGGGGGTGGGGGGTGGTAGAGTGGCGTTATTTCACAAAGGATAATTTTTCTTCACATGCTCTGATTCGTTGCTGAATAACCAATCACAGTGCTCGCTTGAGCTGATGAACCATGTTGATTCTACATGCTGAATTGGGCCAACTTGCTCTGAGGTTAAGCCTCTTGGGTCTGAGGTGATATTGGGACCCCTAAGATGTTTTGACATGCTCTGACATTTGTGCTTATTTCAGCTACTTATTACATAGTATTGGCCAACGTGTATTTCTTTTGTATTACAAACAAACTGTGCTACGATAATATGTGAGAAATATTGATGTACATGCTTGCATTTTTAATTAAAATAAATTATGTGTGGTTAGTAGAGTTTCGAGAAAAAAATAGCTGAAATAAGGTCTAAAAACACACTAAATGGGCCTGAATAAGACTTTTTAGTAACCAGTCTTGTAGGCTAGAATATTAACTTCACAGTTATGTGAAAATTATTCTGTTCTCTCATTACAATGATTTACATTTTGTAATGGCTGTTTTGGGTCAGCATACTGTATGCAAGGGAGTCACAATAGTTATAAATAATTTACAACTGGATAGACAAAAGACACTCCCCCACTGGCTAATGTTCACCCATCAAGAGCATTGTAAAACAATGTCCAGCTACAAAAGCTAGCCCAAACTAAATGCTCGCTGTCTTACTTGCTGTATTATGACCATGTAAACACTATGGGTGACAAGAGGTGACATGTTGAGCACACCTAGCACACTAATAGGACCTACGCTAACTGACGGCCTGACAAAGCCCAATTGCCGACTGTCAGCTTGGTGTGTTCCAGGCCTAAACCACCAAAACCGGTACACACACACACACACATAGTTATTTGTATCTATGAATATCTACCAGACAGTAAATAAATCCAGGCGACGCATGAGATTGTTCGTGTGTAGGAATTTTAATGACCGCATGGACTCATGGGTTGTAAATATGTTGGTTAGTTCATCTGTAATCAGCATGGGGTGTGTATGGTTGACCGATGACACACAGACACACATGTGATGTCACTCTCAGCTGTCAGACAATGTCTTTGCCACTTTGGTATTTTGTCAGCACAAATGAACAAGGATGAATGACAGCGTGTCTGTGTGACCAACAAAAATAGTTTAAAAGCACTGTTCAAAAGAGCAGATAGGATACTAGTCATCTGATTAAACATAGTATGCAGAGTTCATTATATTATTTAGTGATGGATAATATTTACTATATATAAAAAGCTTGTTTCATTCATATTTCACATTTATTTCTGACTGAAAAACTATAATGGCACAGGAATAATTGTTGAAATCACTTTCAGAACAGTTCATTTTCAGGGTCTGTTCTTCATTCGTGCACTACTCAGTTAGCTGATTTTGATTATTGTTGATAAGACATGACCCAGGAGTTGTTGTCTAGGACTTGTTTGTCTTTTCAAGCATAGGTGATACTGAAAGACAGGAGTACTTTAGTAAATTGGGGGAAATAGCAATATTGTAAAATTATGTTGTTGTTTTTATCCGAATTTATTTTTAAATTAAAGTGCTAAGTAATCTACTCTCTGAAACAAAGATACAAAAACTTTTACGAGTTGTAACTTTTAAAGGGGTTCAAAACCTTCTGGTAACAAGTCATGAACTCCTATGTTTAAAGGTAACAATTTTGCACATCCGTCAAGTGTGTTCTTACATTGAAAAACAATAGAAAAATGTTCTGTCTGCAGTACAATGAACAGTTTAAACAGAGGCGTTAATGAAATGTTAAGAATGAGTTAATAATAATGACCCCCTCTAAGTAAAGTCATGACATAATGATACATTTAAAAGTCATGATGAGTTCCTGGCTGTCAAGTTTCACTTTAAATTAATAATCTTTTTCACATATTGAGTTACGTTTAGCTTAAAGTCTTAATCATTTAATTAACAAACATGAACTAACAAGTAAAGCCCCATAGACTTCCATTAATTTGCATGCGAACGCGTCAGACCTGAAACGTAAGCTCATGCGACAAGTTTCACAGTGTTGAAAAGGTCAAGCTTGTTGACCTGCGAAATTGCATCACATGATTGCATAAGACCAATGAAAGATCAAAACATGACCAATCTGAACAGAATTTTAAAATATGGACCAATCGCTCGCTTTTTTTAATGTCTAACCATCTTCTTTAATCCCGCCCCTTTTCGCAGCGCCGTACAACAGAATTTCGCACGCACAAACTCTACCGTGACCGCAGCTTAATTAAGGTCGCCATTATTGAATTCCTGTGACTAATGTGTGACTTATTTTACACATTAATACATCAATATTTATGTAGTTTTATTGTAAAGTGTTTCCCATTGTTTTAGGGACTTATTTTAGTACTGAAACTAACTAGTTGAAATCGTATTAAAATGTATGAATGAGATTGTACAAATTAATGCAAATTAGCCACTAAAAGTGACGAATTGCCTTGAGATCACTTTGGCTGCTCTCCGCTTTGACAGCCTTGTTAAAGATTAATGCGAGTTTGTACGTACTTTACATTTCCTCATAGGACATGAAATGTTTATTCAGTTGTTTGGCAGCAGAACCCAAACACAGTTGCATTTCAGAATTTAAAATTTCCTATTTTCACTCGCAGTTGCAACTTTTTTTTCTCTTGCGTCACCTCCAGGAATAACTCCAACTTATTGTCTGGTCATTAAAAAAAAAAAAATCCACTTTCCTCAATATTCTCTCAGTGTTTCAAAGCGGCAAAAAGTAAATAATACATCTGACAGAAGTGGCACAGGTCGAAGCATCCTACGATATACTCATGCTTACTCAGGGATGCAGACATTTGATAAACAGCTTTTGAAAACTGTTTGAAAAGTCTAGTGTTTTCAGATGGAAATGCCATTTTTAAATGCATTCGAGTAGATGCAGCCTTAAAGATCTTTAACCTTTAGAGTGGCAGTGGATTAAAATGCAGTGTGCTCATAATGAATGTGATTGTGTGTTGGTAAGGGCTGTAACCGTTTACAGAGGTCCTGATTTTGTATATACCTTGCTTTTGGGGTCATGGTTCGTTACAGGTACAGGCTTTTTCTGTTTATTTTATGTTTATAACAGGCTGAAGTGTGTTGTGACAATCAGCTGCAGCACTAAAGAGCTACTTGTGATGCAAAAGTACAAAATAAGCAGAATCATGAAAAATAAAACTTTATAATTAGACAGCATATTAAAATTTCAAAGGTTGAGCCCAACCCTCTCCTAACAACAGCAAACATTAATCGTGCATAGATTCAGTGATATTCAAAAACTGAAATCTCTTTTAATGAAAATGCAGCACTGACTGGAGGTCTATTTATGACAATGGGTGCAATGGAAAACAACTGTTTAATCTCGTGTGCGTGTGTATAAAGGACTCAGATTTGCGTATGTACAAGATGAGACCAAGCAGCAACCTCCCACTCTCTCTCGTGAAGCAAATACAGAAATAACTGAAACTGCAATTCATCAAAATTCAGCTAATCCTGGCTCCATAATAGAGCAAATTTCTATTAAGTCCACTGTTAAAATGGCCAACTTTACAGCAGAAAAAAAGGGTGTTTACAGCCTGGTACAAAGAACGATTTTGGTTCATATAGCTAACATTACCCATCATGACAACTGTGAGGGGGTTGATTTTTTTAATAACTCATCCATTTCATTTATATTAGGTTATATTAAGTCTGCATAATTAAGGGCGTGGCCACTTGAGTGACAGCTAGGTGGTCGCCGTCACTTCACCTCAGCTGATTCCGGCTGATTAGCTGCTGAACTGGGCATATTCATCGTATTTTTGGTTTGTTTTTTGTGGCTTTACACAGTCAATTGCCTTTTGGAATTATGTCTTACAATAATCAGATGTATAACTATATACCATCTCTATAAATGTATTTGTTTTATTTAAGATCATTTATATTTTTCTTTAGACCTGTAACGCACTCCAGAATCTGCCAGATTGATTATCTGTAGGCTCTAGAACAGTCATCTGAAACGTTGCCACACAGTGTTTTTCCTGGATTTCATTAATAGCCTTGCATTTACTAACAGACTACATTTAAAGTGCTTGGATGTAATTCGCGTTTTCCTCCTGTAGAAAAACGTCATAAGAACAATCTTTGGTGGCTCAGTGTATTACTGTTAAAGGAAAGAGTTTATATTTGGAGAAATGGTTGGAACATGGGTTGGTATGTGTAAGTGTTTTATTTAATTCATCTTTAAGGATCTATTCATATGAATCATTTTTATCTAAGTTCAATTTTCTTGTTGAATTCAAAGAATTTTCAACAGTGATCAAAGCTATCCCCTCTGGACTCGTTAATTTAATGTGCAGCCATTTGACCTATTATAAGATGGAAAATAAAGAATGTAATTTCCTGATAAATGGTAAAAATATATTTGACTAAAAATGTACTAACAAAGACATTAGGCAAGTATTTAATGATAAAAATAGAGTTATTCCAAGAGGGAAATTTTATCGGAATTCATAATTATGGGAGGTTAATTGGAGAAAAGCATGGCTGCTACCATACAAATTTTGCATTTCAAATAAAGTAAGGGAAATTCTTGTGTTACTTTCCAAATCTTCAGATAGTAAGACAGAATGTTCATTTGTAAAAACAGTGAGGAATCCTTATGTCACTTATTTGTTGATTGTCAGAGTGTGCAATTATTTTGGAAAGACTGTTTTTCTGATTATTCTGCTAAAAATAATATGTTGAGAACACTGAATGCAAAAGAAATTATTTGTTATTTTGAAAATGGTGCTAAATAAATTACCAATTTTGCTCAATTCATTATTTTAAATGGTAAACTCTTCATCCATAAATGTAGACTTCAAAATCTCCTGCTTTATACAAGGTATTTGTCAATGAACTCATTCTGGTAATGAAGTCTCTCAAAGCTGTAAATAATGCAAAGCTCTGTTTATTGTGAGCTATTATGAATCTGTTTTTGGCATCTTGTAATTGTCTTTGGGGCGGCACAGTGTTTTAAGGAAAAACTGGCATATTATTTATTAAAACAAGACAATATATTTTGCTTGCCTAGAAAATGCTTCTTGATTTAAGAATGTTTAGGTATTTGGACTAGAAACAAGACAAATAATCAAAGTAAGACAAGCATTATTTGCAATGTATTTCATGTGTAATACTGTAAAATGTATATTTTTCAATATATATATATATATATATATATATATATATATATATATATTTTTATGCAAAATGTTGTCGCCACTGGCTTGCATGGTTCAGGATCTGTAGAGCTGCGCATCGATGGATTACTCTTCAGTGTTTGGACTCTCAGTAGTGAATATTAAACCACACTGAACTGAGCTAAACTGTACTTAAACACTGAAAACTGAACTACACTGTTCCAATTTACTATGATCGTCTATGTGAAGCTGCTTTGACACAATCTACATTGTAAAAGCGCTATACAAATAAAGCTGAATTGAATTGAACTGAACTGAATTTAATTGAACTGTCCATAAAAATAAAGTAACAAAAACTGTGTACAGCCTTCATGAAAACAGAAAATTATTTATTTATTTATTTTTAATTTTGAGGTAGTTTTAGAAAAAGTCACCAAAATTCAAGATAAAAATAAGACCCAGAAGTCAACAGGAGGGTTGACGGGAGGTTTGCTGTGTGTGGATTTATTGGTACATATATGCAATAAATAATTTCGATCTACAACAAAAATATTAATACAAGTCACTTTAAACTGCAAAGTTAAATTTTAACATCAACACTGGCTAAAGCTAAAGCTGGCTAAAGCTCTCGTAATGAAATTCCAATGTAAATAAACAGAAAAATAAACTGTGAATCCTAGGTGTTAGTACAGTAGCTAATGGTACCGTCTAAAATTCCCTTTTTTCTTGATCTTTCCAGTCGTGCTTATAGTGTCATTACTTCAGTAAATTGTAAGAAGTTAGACTTTATGTATCGTCCATATAGACTCTATATATCAAGCTTTCCCTAGCACTGCTTTGCTATGAGGCACTGATGGGATTTGGTCGACCACCGACTGATAAACACCCAGTGGGATTTGGTTGATCGCTGAAGGCGTAGCTTAAAATAACAGCATGAGTTTTTCTCATGCCACGGGTACCAACAGCTGAAGTTAGTCCTGCAGTCAGGGTCCATCACAATCCCCCAGCTCTCACGTGTAGAAGAGGCCAACTTTCTGCATTGAGAGTTTGGCTTTGTTTAGACACGTGTCCTCTGAACGAGCGCGGCTGACACTCATCATCAGATAAACAGCTAAAGCCCGAATCTCTAGGCTTCCATTAAAGAGTACTAATTGCTTGTGCAGTTCAAAGTATGTGTACAACTGTAATAGCTTTCTTTGCCTGTGGTACATGGACAAAATATTAGACACATTGGAATTTCAGCTCTCTCTGAACCTAATTTTCTTTGAAATACCGTATATTGAGTATCTCTTTATTATCACTGTCCCTTTTTGTTGACCACAAATTGACCCTTTTCAAATTTCCGGGTTTCTCACTCAACCCAGGCTCATTCTGATTACGTCCCTGCTAAAAAAACAGCTTAAACCAGCCTAGGCTGGTTAACTGGTTTTAGCTAGGTTGACCAGCCTGGTTTTAGAGGGGTTTTGGCCATTTCCAGGCTGGTTTCCAGCTATTTTCAGCCTGGTCTTAGCTGGTAAGGCTGGAAGTTGACCAGCTTAACCAGGCTGGGAGCCCAGCCAAAACCAGCTAGGTCCAGTATAAACCAGGCTGGTCAAGGTGGTTTTAGCTGGTTTTAGCTAGTCATTTTCCAGCCTGACCAGCTAAAACCAGGCTGGAAATGGCCAAAACCCCTCTAAAACCAGGCTGGTCAACCAGCTAAAACCAGCCAGCCAGCTTAGGCTGGTTTAAGCTGGTTTTTTCAGCAGGGGTACCTCTATATCTATTTCTGGTGAGCGCCAAATACATCCTAGAAGCTGTTTTTTTGCAGTTTTTGTTGCGACTCCACAAAAGGCCGCTATGTATGCTTTTTGAGACCTCAAATTTCTCTAGCAAGTGCCATTCGCACTCTCACGTAAATCCACCACTGACTGACTGACTGACAGATTGGCCCACCCTCCTTCCCTAAAGCCAACCGATAGTGTTTTAAAAAGCGTAGATTGACCAGTGAAGATATACATTCATTTATTTTGCTTCTGCTTCGTCCATATTTATCAGGTGTCACCACAGCGGAATGAACTGTCAACTATTCCAGCATATGTTTTACACAGCGAATGCCCTTCCAGTCGCAACCCAGCACTGGGAAACACCCATACACTCTCGCTTTCACACCCGTACATTATGGCCAATTTAGTTTATTCAATTCACCTATTGCGCATGTGTTTGGGCTGTGGGGGAAACCGGAGCACCCAGAGGAAACCCATACGAACACTGGGAGAACATGCAAAGTCCACACAGAAAAGGCAACTGACCCAACCGGGACTCGAACCAGCGACCTTCTTGCTGTGAGGCAACAGTGCTAACCACTGAGCCACCATGTTGTTACTTACCCAATTGGGTAACACTTTATAATAACTACACACTATAAATCATTTATTAAGCATTAGCAAGTAGTGAATTCATTATCTGTTAAGCATTAACTCTACATTAATAGGCGTTAGTAAGCAGTTTATAACTGCAGCTACAAATGATCTATTCTTGACTTACAAACATATTTATAATGTGCTTAATACTTGTACTTTCATACTTTGCTAATGATTTATTTTTCATTACTAAATTAAGTATTGCATTATTTACAAACCATTTGTATTTAAGAGTAGTTGAGGGTTTTTAGCAACATTCAGAATGAGTTAGTAAATGATTAATAAACTATATGTCTTATTATTCAGGCATATGTTAAGGGTTACTATGTATGTTAATAAATGCTTTATTAACTCAACTTCATCCAGTTTTGTGACCAAATCTAAAGTGAGGACTATTTATGCTTTATAAATCCATTATAAATGACAAATAAAGGCTCAGTTATATTCCAAACAGGAAAAACAAACATAAACAACATTATTCATGCCTTTTCATTTAAAGATACACAAATAAAACTGTACTTCAAATGAAAAATAAATCTTTGCAACCTAAAATAAAATAACTGTAGAGTTTAAACATTGCATCTTATTATATTGTTAAATTATTATATTGTTGTTGTTGTTTTATCCAGTTTTAATGTCGTATTTTGACACTCCTGTTATTTGGCAATGTTTAAACTTTACAGTAATTTTATTTTTTAGAAAAGATTATTGTTCATTTGATTCTGAGCCTTTATTTGTCATTTATAAAGGATTTATAAAGCATAAATAGTCCTCACTTTAGATCAGGTCACAAAACTGGATGAAGTTGAGTTAATAAAGCATTTATTAAAATATTAGTTAACTATTAGTATATGCCTGAATAATAAGACATATAAACGTTGATTTCAATAGTTTATTCATTTACTAACTCATTCTGAATGTTCCTAAAAACCCTCAACTATTCTTAAATACAAATGGTTTGTAAATAATGCAATACTTAATTTAGTAATGAAAAATAAATCATTAACTAAGTATGAAAGTACAAGTATTAAGCACATTATATTGGTGCTTATAAGTCAAGAATACAGCATTTGTAGCTGCAGTTATAAACTGCTTACTAACGTTTATTAATGCAGAGTTAATGCTTAACAAATAATGAATTCACTAGATGCTAATGCTTAGTAAATGATTCATTGTGTGTAGTTATTATAAAGTGTTACCCACAATGGTTGTGATCTTCACTCAAGTGAGAACTAACCCTTCTAAATATCCAGTCAGTAACAATGCTAATATTATGTACTCTCTGCTACTATTTGCCATTTTGTCTGAACAGTTAGAAGAGTTGGGAGATCTGTGAACTTGAAGTCAACAAATATTGAAACTCTTCTTGAATGAGACAAAGTGTAAGTTCAAAAGAATATACAAGGTCAGGGAATATACAAGTGTATGCCTACTCTTGTCATAAAAATTAGTTTCAGAATCGAGGCGCATGGAGACAGAGAGGGCAGAAAGTGCACTAGTCTTTTTTCTACAAAGCTCTGTTTTGTTTACAGCTTTAGGGCTCTATCACTCGGTGCAATAAGGTGCAAGACTGGTTTGCCCGACGTGTTGCCATTTGCAGACCATCGCAACTGTAATTTTCCCGTTTTCCACCACGTTGTTTGAATAGCAAATCCATTTGCACCACTTTGTGGACTCGTAGGTGTTCTGGTCTAGAAAAGACGTGTGTTAAGGTGCGTTGTTGGTGCGTTGCTATTTCGAGGAACTACAATAGACTGCGCCATTGACCATCTGAAAGCAGGTCGAAAGGCCAGCGCAGAGCACGTTAGTTGTGTGCCTCTCTTACACATTGCTTAACACACTCAGGATGTACAGTAATACACGAATATCTTTACAAATGAAAAAGAATTAAAGGAATAAAATATAAATATATAAATACATAAATATAAAAACCGCCGCCTCCAAGCCTTCTTCATCTCGGGGGGCTTTTTTAGTTTATTTATGACAACTTGTTTTTGTATAATGTTATTATTAATGCAACTGACTCTTAAAGAGAATGTGAGACGAGACTCTGATTGGTTTATTCTCAAAACACACCCATAACTCATTAGGAGAAAAACCAAAGTTCACCCAAATTTGTAAATGGACTCACTAGTTTCTCATCCTCAAGTGTGTTTAAACATTACACATTAAACATTTAAACATTTGTTAAAGTTCTGCTAGAGACGAAATGTATTTTGAAGAAAGGCAAAACCCTGTAATTATTGACTTCCATAGGAAAAACAAACACTATGAAAGTCAGTGTTTACAGGTTTTCAACATTTTTCAAAACATCTGTTTTTGTTTAACAGGAAACTTTTGAAGCAAGTCGTAGTAAATGATGACAGAATTGTAGTTTTTAATCTATCCCTTTAAAGGTCCCGTGAAGCGCTTTAAAATAAGCATTTTTATTCAATGTTTGAAGCAATCTCAACCGAAACACGATGAAGGGGTGGGACATAGGGTAGCTCCACCCTTTTTACAAAAAACAGCCAATAGTGTTGTGTTTTATCACAGCTCTGCCAGTGAGAGTGGGTTAGCTTAAATAAAAAAGCAAATAAAAAAGCTGCATCCAAAATCGCATACTTCCATACTACATGGCAGTGTTTCCCAACCCTGTTCCTGAAGGCACACCAACGGTTCACATTTTCAACCTCTCCCTAATCAAACACACCTGAATCAACTCATCAGAAGATTAGAAGAGACTCCAAAACCTGAAGTTAATGGGTCAGATAAGGGAGACATTCAAAATATGTACTGTTGGTGTGCCTCCAGGAACAGGGTTGGGAAACATTGCTATACAGTATGCTAAAAAAATATGCTAGTCGAGTAGTATGTCTGAACTCACTGAATTCGAAAATCAGTATGCGAGAATTACCCGGATGACTTACTACTTCCACCGAGATTTTGAAGTGAGCATCGAATGGACGCTACACTATCCCATGATGCACCACAAGAGAATTCATGAATGAATGCAACTGATGCGGGTAGGTCACGTGATGATGACAAAATGGCGGATGAAGTACACCCAAGATCCATTCATACTACTGACATTCATACTGTTTAGAACAGGGGTGGGCAAACTGCACAGTTTAGCTCCAATTCTAATCAAGATCACTAGAATTCTATAAGCAGGTGTGTTTGAAGACACTGACTAGCATGTTCAGGTGTGTTTGATTAGTGTTGGAGCTAAACTGTGCAGGACACTGGCCCTCCAGGACCGAGTTTGCCCGTCCCTGGTTTAGAACATACTTATCTAATGGCTGAGTAGTACTTTTCAAATTCAGTACCTACTGAGTAGTAGACAATTTTGGAGGCAGCCAAAGTGTCTTGTAGGGGGCGGGGCATGTCAGATACTAGAAAGCATTTGATTGGTTATGATGTGATGAGAAAATGTAGTGTAAAGTGACAGATTCATTTGGGTTGAAGTGACAAACTACAAGCTTTACATGTTTAAATCAGTTTCATATCTTCTAAATGCGAATTTGGTCACTGTTTTGGGGCACATTCGCTTATAGATATTCTAAAAATGAATAACTCTGATACTAACATCTGAAAAAAAAAAAATTATTTCATGGGACCTTAAATCAATATAGCTTTAAAACATCACAGAGATGGAAACGCTTATAAAAAGGCATTGCTTCTGGACTTTTACTGCTCTCTCTGTAAGCAGACATCCAACAAAGTTCACTCTAACGGGGTGAGGAAGAATCCAAGGATAAAAAAACCCTTTACATGCTCAGAAGAAGAACACAGAATAGGATTGTTCATTAGAAATCCCCTGCTGACAAGCAAATCACTGCAGGAAAAAGGTCACAGCAGACCAACTCCAAAACCTCATCTTAGCGGTGAATCACGGTGGAGGAGCATCTCACTTTAACGCTGTTTCAGGCTCTAAACATTCTGCAATCTGAAAGAACAATGAATTATAAATGTTTCAAGAGACTTTACAGGGGAATGTCAGGACAGAAGTTCAGGACGTCGAGCTGTAAAATCTCTGGGAGATGAAACAAGACAAAAAAATCCCTTAAGAATGCCAAAAGGTGGAAAAGGGGCTGAAAAATAAAAGTTCTGACCTTTTCGGCTGACCTGACACCAATTCAGCTGATGTGGCACCATTTGTAAAGGCTGTGCTATTAACATAACCCAGATAAAGTCTATATACGCAGTTATAGAAATAGTTTGGAGGAGGTTTTACCACTAAAGGAGGATCTGCAAGTTACTAAAGCTTTCACTTTACGCACTGTGATTATTATTACTTACTATTACCATGACAGCTAGTTTAGCTTGCTTATATGGCAATCTAAATGTAGGCACTGGTGCATGAACTGTTAATGTATAATTATGTCATGACTTTACTTGGAGGGGTCCATCACTTTAACTCATCCTTAACTCCTTATGAACTCCAGTGTTTAAACTGTTCCTGTTGATGTTGCCAAAACACATTTCTATTGTTATTCAGTGTAAACGTGCTAAATAGATGTGCATTAGGAGTAGTTAGGAATGGGTAATGATGATGTGTCCCTCTAAGTAAATAATTATAAATTAACAACTGATGAGTTTTTGATGGTTAAATTAAGCATAAACTAATGTGTTAATTAATACATTGATTAAAAAAAATCATGTACAAACAAGTAATTAAGGTAGCCGTTATTCACACATGAACTCATGTGACTTATGTTGTAGTTAAAGTTAGTTAATTTTTGGTGCATGCATTAACTCATCATTCATAATGAAATAATGTTTAGTTTACATATTAATTCATCATTATTAATGCACTGTTATCATAAAGTGTTACCCTTGATGTCAATAAATCTGCTGTGATTTTTCTATCTATGATTTGATTGAATGGAAATCACAGGACTGGTTATTCTACTTGGCGAACAGCAAGTACTGTAAAATTCAGTAACGACTGCAAGTTCGAGTAAAATAGTGCAGTAAAATACTGATACAGCACTAAAAATGTACTAGTAAAGTAAAAGTAAACATACACATTTTTAAACTGCTTATGCCGAGATTAGACTGCATGATTTTAGCCCCAATTTTGATTCGTGGACTTGGTAAATCGGTGCTGGTTCACGTGAATAACAATCACACAGTGTAAAATATCAAGGACAAGCTGAGAGAATCGTCGATGAGTCGCAGACACCTGTGAGATTTAGGGCATTTTAAATATCTGGAGCTGTCTGCGATTCAAATCATGTCATGTGAAATGTGTTTTGATTGAAAATAACTTCAGCGATCACCTACAGCCAATGAGAGAGCAGCATTCACTGGTATGGGAAGGTTAAAAGTGCTTCTTCTGAGTCTATTTGGACCCAAGAAATGGAGAAAAAAGCAGTGGAAATTTTGCAGGAGCACCTTTGTCTGTTTGACGTATCATCTGAGCAACCTCTGCAGGCACAGGACGTCAACATGACGTCAGAGTGACTTTGTACCCCAACGTCGTCAGGATTTTGGTTGGAAATGAAAATCAGGTTGACGTCAGAACCCAACGTCAGACAGCCTTCAATGTCCAACGTCAGCCAGACGTTGGAATTTGGTTGGAAATGAAAACCAGGTTGACATCACAACCCAACGTTAGATGAACATCTTCTTTCTCATTATGTAGTTAATAAAAGATATATTATGTTACCATCAGTGTTGAGCAGTAGCATCGCTACAAGTAGTGATGCTACTAGCTTAACTACATTTCTCAGTAGCATGGCGGTAGCAACGCTACTTTCTAAATCAAATAGCTTTTCAGTAGCAAAGCTATTTTATTAGTCAAGTAGCGCAGTAGCGTCCACACATGCTACATTTACCAATCGTGGACCAATAAGTGACGGCACCGACATTAAGGAGCTGTGAGGCCGATGAAAGCAAATCTATATGATGGCGAGAAGGACGATTTCTTCTTCTTCCTGTTTTACGGTGTTCGACAACAAAGTTTTTGGTGCATTACTGCCACCTCTGGTTGGCGACGTCACCAACCGAAACTTGCTTGATGGAAAGATGACTGAGGGAGAGATATATTTCTGAAGCAGGACTCCTCGTGACCATACCTCGAGAAGTACATGTTAAGATGCAATAGCTTAATTTCTGATGCTGTGCTCAAAAAATACTTTAGTATATATATATATATATATATATATATATATATATATATATATATATATATATATATATATACCACACACACACACACAATATAATGCTTATTCCAAAATATTTCCCTTGTTATTATTAGCATATTATTTACAGTAAATAACTGAACTGAACTATTCTGCCTCATATGTTTCATTGACAGTTTTTGCCATGTAGCTTTTAGCTTAGCTTGCTACATTTCCCAGGGGGTAGCTTTTAGTGTAGTTAAACTACATTTTAAGTAGAGTAGCTAATAGCTTAGCTCACTACATTTTTCAAGTAGCTTGCCCAACACTGGTTACCATGTCACTTCTTGCGTGTGTTTGGTTGTGAGAAACGGATATATATATATATATATATATATATATATATATATATATATATATATATATATATATATATATATATATATATACAATAAAAAACAAAGTTAAGGCTCGTACGCACCACCATGCTTTTCGTTTGCGTTTATCATTAGCGTTTTGAGACGTTTTTTCCGAATTCAAACCCAATCGATTTTCACTGGCGTCGAGCAGAAGAGTATATAAAATCGTTCCTTGACGTTAGATGGCGCTACACAACTTTAAGCTACTGACACCCGCTTGTAGCAGAGAAGAAGACAGAAATTTGACATGCTTGTTAAAGTTACTGGCGATTCGAACAAGCAGCTCCAGCTCTAGCGATGAAGAAAGGATTATTGTTCACCAGTGCAATAAGCAGTTCCACGTTCATATCGCCTCTGGGCATCTTCTTCAATGTGCGCTCGCATTGACAGTTTTGCGTTTGAGCGCCTCAAGTGTTGTTTACTGTAACTTCAGCAACTCCGTGCACGTGACGAAAAGTGCCAATCTGATTGGTGGAGAAGGTTTTGACACGGCGCGTCAAAAAAACTAAAATGAGCATGAGGCGTTTCTTTAAAAATGACGCTTTTACGCCTGGAATTTTGCATGTTGGTGTGCACGATCAAATTGCCGCCTTTTATGTAGTCACGAGGCGTTAAACGTGGACGAGAAAATCGCGAGCAAAAAGCGTCCCGGTGTGAACGGGCCTTAAAGCTGTACTTTTAACTAAACTATAATAAATACATATAAAGTTATTGTAACCCAGGTTACTGCAGTCCTTAGTAAGTCCTTTAAACCAAATAAATAAATAAATATGACAATAACTGTAATACATATGTAGTACATAATTTTATTTGTGTTTTGTAATAGTCACAATATTATTAAAAAGAAAAAAGAACATTATATAACTGTAGAATACAAAAAGAAACCCTGTCTTGTGTGATCATTTCCCTTGTCTGGCTGCAAAGTTGGCCCCAGAGCGAAGGTGAACTTCTGATAACTTGGTCCAAGGTTGATAGTATATTGTAATCTCCTTGGTTTCTATATTGTTCGGGTTACATTATGGTATTGATATGATATATGAAGTAAACTATCTGCTGGTGTTTTCAGTATGGCTATAAATGTCATACAAGATGGTAATCAAAATCACATTGGAAATGCATAAAGACTGAATAGCAGTACATTATTTTCATGTAGTCACATGGCATGAAACTGAAACTTTGAGGAAAAACGAATACTTTAAATTTGTCCTAGGGGGTTGTTTTTTTCATATATGTAAATTAATTAAAACAGGTACAACCCTGATTTTTCAATTAATCTGATATAAAAATGTACTTTGAATAAAAGATGTAGTTTCACTGTGTTTCAGCGCATGTATCTGTACATTCGTGCATTGTACCAAATGATTTATTTAAAAGTATGTAAATAGTAGTTAATGTGACTTAAAGGGCACATAGTTTACCTCTTTTTTATGATTTAATATTAATATTATGGTTCTTCTGAGTGTGCCAGTTTAGGTTCAGTTCAAAACACAATTCAGATTTTTTTATTATAATGTGTTAAAAAGTGTCATGTTGGGGGCGTGTCCACAGTTCGCTGATTTAGGGGTGTGTTGCTTCACATGTAGACTAGATTCGGCTTCCCGCCCAACGTAACAAGGGGGCGGAGCCATGACCTGCTCTGTGTTTGCAACACAGACAGGCAGACTTGAGAGGAGCAGGAGAGGATCAGCATTCAGTCGTACATGTACGACTCTGACACAGACCAAGCAGAGAGTACAAAATAATTTGTGTCTTTGTACAGTTTTACAGCCAACTGTGTGCTAGTTTCAAGTGCCGAGCTTCTACACCGAGACTAATAACCACGCACACTGAAATAACTTTGACTGAGGCACCGGATGCGCCACTCGAAGCCGCGACACGGCACACCAGACACTCTCTGTGGCGCGGCAGAAACATGAAGTGTCCCGAATCGTCGCGCCACGCATTTTTGAATTCTAAACATAGGTTTCTGCAGAGGTCCGCTGCGCCCAGCCGTCGACTTGAGTGTACCCTGATAGAAACCGATGTTTAGAATTGTAAAACGCATGCTTGTTAAGATCACAGGGAGCTTCTGGGATCGCGAGAAATGCAAACGGCTGAAGTATAAGGTAGACTCAATGAGAAGTACACATGTTTGCAAACCTACCTAAAGATACAACCAATAATTCCGATTAGAGCGATAATGTGGAGAATATTGCTCTTGTGTTGAGCCCAATGAGCCTTGCATCTAAAAATAGAGCTAGGGTGTTCCTTTAATGATATCGCTTAGACTCTCGCTGAAAATGGCGGACGTGAATCAACAAACTGAGTATATGATGACACGCCTGTCAATCAATATTGGTGGGCGGGGAGACCGCACTACGTAAAGTTGCGGTTGGTTTGAAAACCGCTCCAATTGGTCCACCGTTTTTTATGTTGTTAAAATGAAAAAAAAAAGCACTGGGTGTGTTTATATCACCCCAATATGACAGTCTATACACCATACATGCACATATGTCCGTCCAAACAGCTTGAAAAGTAGATTTTTTACCATAGGTGCCCTTTAAAATAAATTGTAAGTAAACTTTGTGTTAGTCTCCAATAACTTTGATAAGATGAAAACTTGTTCAGCAGTCAATAAACCCAATTTAAAGGTCTCTTTAACAGCCATCTCTTTCTTCCGCTTTCGCTCAGCCGATAGCTTATCTATATTTTGGTGGATTCTGGCTGTTTTTTTTTTTTTTTTTTGATATTATGTATTTTTGAAACAGATGGGCTCATTATAAAGACAGCTCAGGTCTGGAGCCGAGCGGCTGTTTCCTGCTGAAGTTAATTAAGAGTAGATATCACACCACACTAATTAAACTTCACCGCGGCTTAGAGCTGGTAAGCCTTTCTGAACACTGAAAAAAATGTTGGGAACCCCTGATGCCAGGGAGGAATTATTTCCCTGATGTCCGGGTGACTTTTGAATATGAGTGATGGCTCGGGCTGAAAGATATGAAGCATGCTGTGTGTCTGTGGAACGATTATGGGAATGATCACAGCTGAGATTGTGAGAGGAATTAAGATGTGTGTTTTTTGTAGTGGTGTAGTTTGATCTCACTTCTAAAGCGAGAGAACGAGACAGAATGTTGCTGATGCATACTGAGAGGAGATGGAGTCAGGAGGAGGTTTGACAAAGAGATATTGTTTGCGGTCTAAGAAAAAAAAAGTAGAGAGAGAGTAAAATAGAGAGAGAAGAGACTTCTTATTTCCATTTACTGGAAAGCACATCCAGCTACAGTGTGAATGAGTAAATGACATTATACTAAGTAAGATAAACTTTTTATTTATTAAGATGTGTATAAACTATGATGGAAACACTTTTACCAAACAAATTCCAGGATGCGCATTAAAAAAGATCATGTGCTGATGAAAATGTGTGTCAATGGACAAACCAGCAGGGTGAACACACTGTTAAACATCTGAAATGGTGTTGTTTTGGTCATTCTAAAATGCCATTACCATTTCAGTATTATTCGTTAATTTTATTTTCGGCTTAGTCCCTTTATTAACCGCCAACTTATCCAGCACGTTTTACGTAGCGGATGCCCTTCCAGCCGCAACCCATCTCTGGGAAACATCCATACACACTCACTCACACTCATGCACTACGGACAATTTAGCCTGTCCAATTCACCTGTACCGCATGTCTTTGGACTGTGGGGGAAACCGGAGCACCCGGAGGAAACCCACATGTACGCAGAGAGAACATGCAAATTCCACACAAAAACGCCAACTGACCCAGCTGAGGCTTGAACCAGCGATCTTCTTGCTGTGAGGTGACAGCACTACCTACTGCGCCACCCCATTTCATTATTAGTGTTATTATATTATTAATGACCTCCAGAACTGTCAAGAGTGTCTGTGCTCCGTGTCTCACACCTTCAAACGTAACCACGCGTTCATTATGTGTCGGCATGATTTCTGAGGCGCAAGTCATTTATTAAATAAAGATTATCACAAACTGTAGCTTCTCCTACCACAGTAAATTCCATCTTTACTGTTGATATTTGGCGCCAGTTAATCAGGAAGTGACCATTTTATTCTCTTTGACTCGTTGGATGGTAACGCTGCTTTATTCGCACATCTTTTAAGCAACATTCCAGTTTCTGCGCATACATTTAATTCGCATCTTTGGATGGAAACATAGTGTAAAGATTAAATGATCTAGAAATCACGGAACTAGAGAGACCTTTTCCTCTGTTGCCTTGACTGAAGTTTCATCTTGTGGTCTTCATCTGCTCATGCTGCTGTTGGAAGCTTTCGGTCATTTTAGAGTGTTTATTCTCAGTTTATTCTTGGCAGTCTGCATTTGTATACTGTTATTATTATTATTATTAATTATTATACACATATTTATATTTGTTTAAATAAAAACAGGTTTAGATTTGTCCACCTGTCAGAAATATGCATCACCATATGGGGCATAAGAATAGGATGTGTGTTTGGATATAAGGGCGTACTCACAGTACTGTATGTACAGTTGCCTTGAACTGGGTTGAAGCACGCTTGTCCGCCCTCCCGTCTCCTCCGACGGCCCGCACTCACATTGCATTCGCGCCTGAGCATGCTTACGTCATCGATGATGCACTGTTCAGTAAGCTCTCTCACTCAGCACAGTGGAGATTTCTTTAGTTATCGTTTTAGTCGTTTGGGGTGCCATGACACGCAGTCGAACAGATCAGCCACTTTTTTCAATTCAATTCACCTTTATTTGTATAGCGCTTTTACAATGTAGATTGTGTCAAAGCAGCTTCACATAAAAGGTCATAGTAAATTGGAACAGTGTAGTTCAGTTTGTAGTGTTTAAGTTCAGTTTAGCTCAGTTCAGTGTGGTTTAATAATCACTACTGAGAGTCCAAACACTGAAGAGCAAATCCAACGATGCGCAGCTCTACAGATCCCGAACCATGCAAGCCAGTGGCGACAGCGGAGAGGGAAAAAAACTTCACTAATTGGCGGAAGTGAAGAAAAAAAACCTTGAGAGAAACCAGACTCAGTTGGGCACGATCATTTTAATTTCTCCGCTGGCCAAACGTCTTGTGCAGAGCTGCAGTCTCAGCGGCGGAGGCTGGAAGCTGGCCTCAGCGAAGACTCGTCTGTCTCTGGAGCGTCACAGGAATCAGTCTCATGTTCTCCACTCCTCCATGACCACCATAGTAGCTGCTCAGGATACGGCCTGGTCCAGGATATGGAAACCTTGGGATCATCTCGTCGTTGGTCTTAGATCGAATCATAAACAATCATAAAGTCCTTGTGCTGCAGGAACTAGGAGGTTTGCTGAAGGTGCAGCTGTCGTGCAGTGAGGGGGTTGCGTCTTTAATAATCTACGGCAGTTTGCGTTCATTGACCAGTAAGAATGTTTAATAAATCCATATAAAACAGTCCCTTGAAAGTCACGTTTCGTCTTCAGTTTTGGGCTCAGGCGCGCTTTACACTCACACTAAAAGCGCAGCGTGCCAAAGCCCAAGTGAACCGCACACCTCTTCCAACAGGGCCAGGGCAGGCCAATTGAACCGTGCCTGAGCCCTCATTATTATTGTTCATTTTTGAAATTAGAACTGAATTTAGAAATAGTTTTGAAACAAATATTTGTGCTTAACAAACAAAATTAAATATGTAGGCTATAGGATGTCTTTAGTGGGGTTAGTACAACACTGTTTCCTTGTCCTCGAAAGTAGAGTAAAGTAAAGAGTAAAAGTAAAGTAAAGAGAAGTGGAGAGGGGCTCAAAATCACATGACAAGGTAAACCAATGAAACACAAGAGACAAGAGAGAACAAACCAATGAGAGCATGACACATACACACACTAGGAAGCACTTAACTAGACACATGACAAGGTTGACCAATCGGAACATGACACACACACCAAATACAAAATAAAGGACAGGACAACAAACACCTTACACTCAATCTTCCTCACTGCAGATGGTCTGTTTTCTCGCTAGTGAAGCGGTCACTTTTTTCACTTACAAAGTCCACCATGTAAATCAACTGACTCTTAAAGGGAATGGGAGATGAGACTCTGATTGGTTTAATGCAGGTTATGCTCAAAATACACCCAAGAGAATAAGCACAACCCATGCGCCAGGCCACAAACTGTACTTTTCCATCCTTAAAATAGCAAAAGTGGATTCGGACATGCTCTTATTGCTTTTGCGCCTTGGGCTTTAGACTTTGTGCTTAGATCTTTAAAATAGAGCCCTTAGTTACTTTATCAGTAAGAGTCTCTTTATTTGAATTTGCCACAACATAAGTTACATATGCATGTCAACAGTTGGATAGATCAGCCTGTCTTCTACGTTTTGTCAGTTTAGTGGCTAATTCGTACGAATTCAGTCATATGAATAAGTTCAGTCGTACGAAATTGTACGATTTTAAAAAGGAGGCGTGGCACCTAACCCCACCCCTAAACCCAACCGTCATTGGGGGATGAGCAAATCTTACTAAATTGTACGAATAAGCCACTAAATCAAAAAGTTACGAATTGCCGTGAGATTCGTGTTGGATAGATAGATATTTAGAGAGCCATTATACAATAACATAGGTTTTAAAAACCTATGGTTGTAAACCCCCCCCCCCCCCCCCCCCCCCCACACACACACACACACACACACACACACACAAATATTCAAACAAATTCTATGTCCTTGCAATCAATCAATAAATAATAATAATAAATAATGCACTAATAATAATAAATAATGCACTGTGCATTTAACCCATTCACTGTGCCAAAAACATTCAACCAAAACATTCAACTGTGCATTTAATTCCATTGTTACAATGCTCAAACACGTTTGCTCAAACATGGAAATGTCCATTGCTTTCTTACACAAAGCTTTAGTGTTGTTTCTACTCCAAATATCTTAAAAAGTCTTAAATCAAGAAGCTTTTTGTAGACAAGCAACACATAGTCTTCTTTCATAAAGTATTAAGTCAAAATTAAGTGAATTTTTAAATAATGATCTGCAAATAGGATTAGCTAAATATTCTCATTTCGAAGCAAAAAAATGATTTTATGACTTACCATGTTGGCAGATTGTTTTGCTTGTTTTAAGGAAAATTTTGACATTTCTGAAAACAAGAGTAATTAATTCTAATTAATTTAAGAATTTTTCGATATTTGGACAAGAAACAAGATAAAAACTATAAGTAAGAATATAATTTTTGCAGGGCATGATTGTTGATTGGTTCATTGTTGGATTGATTGATTTATTGATTGATTTTGCAGTGTGAGAACTGCTAGCATTAAAAAAATCATATATAGTTATGTGAAACACAAGCTATAGGGAAGGATGATGAACATGGAAAAGTACTGTAAGTGTTGGAGATGTAGCTTGAGGTTATTTTCAATGCAGATTCGTCTGGCTCAAATTGTGAAAGCCGAATTTATTTTCACACATGAAGTGTCCAGCGACTGACCTGAGCCCCTCTGGATGTTTTGGGGACGTGCAGGAGCTGTCCTCAGAGTGCTTTTCCTCAAGGTCAGAGAAGGAGCGTCTTTTGTTTTGAATACCGTCTGCATTCATCATCCCATTGTTTTAATAACCGCATGTAGTGGTCACAAAAAGTTTATTTCCATCAAGAGCTCATTGTTGAGTGTAAGCTGTCTGACCACGAGGCATCTGCTGTTTGCTCGAGCACATTTCAAAGACTTTCAATTTGGTTCCAGTCAAAGGATGGCTTATTTTCCCGCAATCGCCAAACCGACCTTGTTATTAGCTATGTTTCCATCCAAAACTGCGAATGAACTTTATGCGCAAAACTGGATTATCGCATTGAAGACGTGCGAATAAAGCAGAGTTTCTATCCAACGAGTCAAAGCGAACAAAATCGTCACTTCCTGATTAACTGGCGCCAAATATCAACAGTAAAAACTGAATTTACTGCGGTAGGAGAAGCTGCATCAATCTTTTTTTCATCTAATAAATGACTTGCGCCTCAGAAGGCAATCCTGACACGCAGTGAACACGCGGTGCCGTTTGAAGGAGTCAGACGCGGAGCACAGACGCTCTTGATTCTGGAGGTCATTAATATAATAACACTAATACTTAAACAGTAAGGTGTTTTAGAATGACCAAAACAACAGTTCAGATGGTTTACAGTGTGCTCAGCCTGCTGGTTTGACCATTTATGCACATTTTCATCATCACATGATCTCTCATAACAAAATCACATGACCTTTTTTAATGCGCATACTGAAATATGTGCGGTAAAAGTGTTTCCATCGTAGTTTATGCGCATCTTTTCTTATCGAATAAAAAGTTTATCCTACTTAGTTATGCTATCTCATCATGGCGTTTCCATTAACTGCAAAATGCGCATAAAAATAGGTGGATGGAAACAAAGCTATTGTCATTTAAACAGCAAGATAATTAAAGCTAAATAATGACATAGCAGCCTATTTTAACTGTTTTGCATTGATGCGGTAGGGTTTCAGGTTGATTTGTTTAATCAAGTCGTTTGACCACAGTGAGCAGCCAAAACCAGCTATGTCCAGCTTAAACCAGGCTAGTCAAGCTGGTTTTAGCTGGACTTAGCTGGTCATTTTCCAGCCTAACCAGCTAACCGACTGGCCCAGCTAGGACTTGAACCAGTGACTTTCTTGCTGTGAGACAACAGTGCTAACCACTGAGCCACAAATGTCACCCGATCTTGGATTAATCTAGAAAAAGAGAGGTGGATGAGGAAGGTCTTCAAAAATGACGATGAGGGAGTAAAGTTAGGCAGGAAATTTATGAGTTTGGAATGATCCGTTTGGCTAGCTAATGCTAATTGGAGACCAGTCGCGATCAATCATATCACGTGCTCCTCTCGAAATTAATTTGTGAAACTTTACTTAGCTATCAGTCCTTTAGCATAGTGCTTTCATTCATTTAAGGTGGGGCTATCAGGCCGTGTCTTGTTTCTTCCCTGCATTTTGTCCATTCATCAGTCTTCCTCCATTTTGTTAGCAACACCCGTCTTCCCACGTTCCAGTTTGTTTCCAAAGGTCAAAATCATGTGGCACCCTACTTTTTTTCTCATTTTAGGACATTTCAATTGTGTGTCGGTCACAATATGAGGCTAGGATTAGAGTTAAATACAATAGGGTTAAAGTTAAATACAAAAGGTGTTAGTTGTTAGAGTTAGAGTTAGGGTTAGAGTTAAATACAATAGGGTTAGGCTTAAATAACCTCCGTTTAATGCTGACTTTAAGTTGTAGTGCATTAAACTCTCTCGGCCACAATAATTTTAACATGAGTAGGCTGTAAGACATGACACTCATCCACACTGTTTTGATTTGCAGTGAGGATCCCCACCTTCACTCTTGCAGAGGGGCTATGTTGGAAATCACCTGCCTTTGCCTAATGGTTAAATCCACCCTTGATGTGCCCCCATAGTGCCTCCAACCACAAATCAATCTTTCTTTATGTCACTGTTTTAATCACTTATATATTGGAAAGATTTGATTAACCATCGTGTGAAGGCAAGCAAAGGTTGATATATACCTCATCAGCTGTCTTAACTGAATTCATTAGGTGCTAAATGATTCAAACCAATCTAAAAAAAAAACTAATGAGTCTTCAACAGAATTCACCATTGCATTGTAGAGAAAGCCAGATCTGTGAAGACAGATCCGATTCTCAGAAATCCTCGTGTCCTAAGGAAAGCAGGCATTGTGACTGGAACAGAACATTCATAAGCAGTGGCAGTAAACAAGCAGTGTCGCAGCGCACTTCTTCAAGAGCTTTATCAAATCTACAATCGGCTGCATTCAGGCCAGTGCCAAGTGTGACCCCATTAAAGCAAATGTTTGCATGCAGCCCGACCCCAAAATACACTGTAAAAATCGATTTGTTACTTGTGAGTACACTCGAAATGTGAGTAACTTGACTTTAGAATAATTAAAATATATCATTTTATAATTGCAGATCTCTCTTTTAAATTAATACCTATACAATAAAATATTTGTGTATATACATTTGATTAATTTAGCAAAATAAGTTACCATATTAATTAGTGCATTGATATATATATATATATATATATAAGATAATGATAATAAATAAGTACACCTCTATTATTTATTTGAGGTAAATATTAAATACAATTTTAATAAAGAGGAAAAATTAAGAGAAACACACTTTTAGACATTTTATTGTATTTTTGCCGTAACTTACTGTCATTGATTTGAATTTGAATTGAATTTAATTTTATTTGACAGATTTTAGACAAGCTGTACAAGTATCCTATCCATTTTGATATAAAAACTGTTGAGGATAAAAACACAATAAAGCCCTGGGATTGTTTCCATTGTGGTCCTCGCTGTTAAATAAAACAAAGTATGGCTGCAAAATACCGATGATGCATAAAACAAACAGTACCTCATACATTTTAAAACGGGAACAAAATAATTCACAAATACATTCCTTCATTCATTCTGTTGCCAGCAAGTTACCGCAACTGCTCCTTAACTCACCTACAAATGTGTTTTACAGTAGCAAGGTCTTACCACAATTTCACTTTACAGTAAAATAGCCTTAGCACAGCACGTTTTTGCGATAAAATGGCCTTTACCATTTCTACAGTATGACAATTTTACAGTACTTTAACTGTAATTTATTTACACTAGCAGGACAAAACCTTTAGTTTTAGTTTTTACTATTGAAGTATACTATTGAACAACTATTGAAACTACAGTAGCAGTACAAGATTACTTTGATTACAGTAAAACACAGCAAATTCCTAATATGCAGTAAGTTACTGTAAAAGTTTTACAATGACCCACAATGCAGTGCATAATACAGTAGTGAACTGTAAAGAATGTGTGGTATTTTACTGGCCGTTTTTGCAGTAAATAACTGTAAAATTGCAGCAAAGTCTAACAGTGCGTTAAACAAAACTTAAATTTATTTGTAATTTTGCAGATCATATTTAAGTTTTTTTGACAACACCTCATTTGAATTTGACGGTGACTCTTATTTTAATTATTAAAAAAACAGTTTAATAAAACTGTTTTGTTTTATACACCAAAAACACACCTGAAACTTGTCTATAGCACTTGTTCACTGCTGCTCTTATAGTTGTGTAAATTGCTTCCTTGTCCTTATTTGTAAGTCTCTTTGGATAAAAGCGTCTCCTAAATGACTAAATGTAAATGTAAAAATGTATTGTCAAGTCAAGTCAAGTCAACTTTTTCAAAAGGGGCTGTACTCATTTATGCTGAGCACTGTAGCTCATTTGCTTATAATTTAAGGCAATGGATTTACTCATTTTTATGTAAAGTTAACTAATCCCTTCAAAATCAACAGGTTTACTCATTTTTTAATCAACTAAATCGCTTAATACACTGTAAAAATACACTGTTCCACACAACTCCTTCATGTTGTCCCAACACAAGTGCATTAAGTTACCAAATAGTTTTGTTTTTTTACATTGTTAAGTCGATTGAACATAAAACAATTAAGTTGTCCCAAATAACTGTGTTGTTTCAGCTCATGTTAAATAAGTAGTCTGAACAAGCAGACTACTGAAGTGTACAGTGTACCAACATCTGCAACCAAAGCTCAATGTGGACTCAACATTCCTCCAAACCCCTGAGCTATTCATAAACCGCAATAATAGTTCTTCTGTATACACTTGCTGGTTGACAACAATTGTGGGATTTCTGTTTAATTATTTAAAAAAATAACCTCAACTAAAGACTTCAAAAAGGGCTACGAATGTTTCTGTGAGCTGTCGTCAGAGGTCACACTGGTTCACTTGTGGGCCGGGACGTCATGTGACACAGCGTTTTCAATGCATTTCATTTATTCATTTTCTAAAAGGGTTTCGAGGCAAATGTGTTAAGCCACTTGACAAATGATCTATCAGCACAAATACAGGTCAGATAAAGGACCATAGAAAAGTCAACAATTTCAGAAACAGTACAGTCATTCACAGCTCATTTCATGATGAAACCGGCAGAGTGCTGTTTTAAAGGGGATCTATCATGCCACTTTTTACAAGATGTAAAATAAGTCTTGGATGTCCCCAGAGCATGTTTGTGTGTGAAGTTTCAGCTCAAAATACCCCACAGATAAAGTTATATAACTCTTTAAAACTGACCCTTTCAGGCTTTAATCCTAATTGAGCCATTTGGTGACTGTCGCTTTAAATTCAAATGAGATTGTGCTCTTTTCAGAAAAGGGCAGAGCTACAAATGCCGGTGTGTTAAGCTACGGTCACACTGGGCTTTGTGTGTGCGAAATTCTGTCGTGCGGTGCTGCAAAAAGGGGCGGGATTAAACAGGATGATTAGACATTAAAAAAAGTGAGCGATTGCTCCATGTTTTAAATTTCTGTCCAGAGAGGTCCTGTTTTGATCCTCGATTGGTCTCACGCAGTCAAGTGATGCGGTTTCGCTGGTCAGAATTCACCAAGCTTGAACTTTGCACCGCAGCAACCTGCGAAACTTGACGCATGACCTTGCGTTTACGGTCTTACGCATTCGCGTGCGTATGAATGGAAGTCTATGGGAAGAAAAGTCAAGTGTGACCGCATCTTCAAACTCTAATGACGGATGGCTGCTTCTCACTCAGGGCTGTTTATGCTAATTAGGGAGACATCATCACTAGTGGGCGGGGCTTTTCCACTCTGATGAAACATACGAAGGGAGAATGTCAATCAAAGTGTTTCTGCAGACTGTTTTAGTCAAGTGTGATTATAAAAAAATCAAATTAAAAGTATTTTACCATTATAGGCTGGCTATATTCACACACTCTTACTACATAACTGTGTTTAAACCCCTTATGAAAGTGATTTTTGCATAATAGGTCCCCTTTAATGCATACTTAAACAAGCCTCTATTTTCAGCTTGCTCATTTGGATTATAAGTCTGACGTTTGCCCTCCATTTTATTAAAACCATTATCACAGAGATTTATTCAGGGCGCTTAAGTCTTACCTTTGTCAAAAAGACTTTTCCCATCTTTAAGCAGCAGACAGTCTTTCAAGCCCAAAGCTAACAAGAGATCAGAGGTCTTTACTGGGTAATTCATCATGCTGCGCTCCTGAAGGCTGCGGAGGATTGATTCTCTGTCTGCTAAAGCCAGCCTCAAATGTCACTCCAGTGCTCTCTTCGAAGTTGGAAAAAGAAAAATCGTATCCATTTTCATTTTACAAAGTTTTTTTGTTTTTAAAGATGATGACATAACTTGTAATTAATATTTGTTAATGCTATTTTAAGTATACAGTGAAAAAAATTATAATTTGTTTAAAAAAATCACACACACATAAAAAGACAGTTATACCAATATTTTCTCATACAAGCCTGAAACCCTTACATACACAGCCACTTTATTAGGTACACCTGTCCAACTGCTTGTTAATGCAAATTGGCAGCATCACATGGAAGCAACTCTATGCATTTAGTCATATAGACATGGTCAAGACGATCTGCTGCAGTTCAAACTGAGCATCAGAATAGGGAAGAAAGGTGATTTAAGTGACTCTAAACGTGGCATGGTTGTTTGTGCCAGACGGGCTGGTCTGAGTATTTCAGAAACTGCTGATCTACTGGGAATTTTACGCACAACCATCTCTAGGATTTACAGAGAATGGTCTGAAAAAGAGAAAATATCCAGTGAGTGGCAGTTCTGTGGGCGCATCAGGTCTGCATCTCTGAGCATCTCTGAACGCACAACACATCTAATGCTGAGGTGGATGGGCTACAGCAGCAGAAGACCACAGCGGGTGCCACTCCTGTCAGCTAAGAACAGGCCACTGAGGCTACAATTCACAAGTTGGATAGAAGATTGGAAAAACATTGCCTGATTTGATGAGTCTCGATTTCTCGATTTCTGCTGCGACATTCGGATGGGTCAGAAGGTCAGAATCTGCCGTCAACAACGTGAAAGCATGAATTCATCCTACCCTGTATCAAAGGTTCAGGCTGGTAGTGATGGTGGTGTAATGGTGTGGGGGATATTTTCTTGGCACACTTTGGTCCCATTAGTACCAGTTGAGCATCGTGTCAACGCCATAGTCTACTTGAGTATTGTTGCTGACCATGTCCATCCCTTCATGACCACAGTGTACTTTCAGCAGGAACACGCACCATGTCATCTCAGATTGGTTTCTTGAACATGACAATGAGTTCACTGTACTCAAATGGGTTCCACAGTCACCAGAACTCAATCCAATAGAGCACCTTTGAGATGTGGTGGAACGGGAGAATCACATCATGGATGTGTATCCGACAAATCTGCAACAACTGTGTCATGCTATTACGTCAATATGGGCCAAAATCTCTGAGGAATTTTCCAGTACCTTGTTGAATCTATGCCACGAAGGGTTAAGGCAGTTCTGAAGGCAAAAGGGGTTCAACCTGGTAATTGTGGCCGGTGAGTGTATATCTATATAGTGCTCAGCCTAAATGAGTACCTCATTTGAAAAATAATCATTTTTATCCATTTCTCAGTAAATGTTGTCAATATGTTTTGGTACATATAAAAGCATTGTGCAGTATTAAACTGTTATATTCATTAAAAAAATTGTAACCTAATATCTTTAGGAATAGGTTTTACATTTTTAACCATTTAAATAAAAAATAAAATAAAATTATTATTTTATATATATATATATATATATATATATATATATATATATATATATATATATATATATATATATATATATATATATATATATATATATCTTCTCTTGATTTTCCCTGTTTATTAAAATTATTTTATTTAATAATTCCCTTGGCATATTATTTTTTTGACTTTGACCTTAAAGTTTCTTTGTTAGATTAGTTCCAGTTTTGGCTTTGGGACTGACAAATCTAATATGAATGCACAAAAATATCATTGTAAAGCATCCTACAAAAATATTCATTTAAAACAGATCTGTGAAGGGTCTATCATTTATGCTGAGCACTGCCTAAAAATTAAGAAATAAGCCTAGGATTTGACAGCACCATTTTAATAAAATTCTGTGCATCATGATTTCCAATTAAAGCTGGAAAACAATGGACTCCTGCTTTACAGAACTCATAATTTAACAAATGCAACCTTGTTGACTCTGCTTGTGTTGACTGTGAAGCTTATTTTGTGTTTTATAGATAAAAAATTGATGTTAACATGTTCTGGTGTCACTTAGTGTGGTAATGGCAGTACTGGTGGTCAGCGCTGTGTTTGAACATCCGAGCACTTGGTTTGCCTAACAGGAGTGTTTAACAGTATTGATTTGCTAATGATTTCCTCACATTCAGGAAGAGTTTCAGAGAAATCTCTGCTCCGTAGCTTTAGTCTTAGGCTCTGTCCACACGTACATGATTATTTTCAAAATCGTACTTTATTCTATGTGGCTTTGCTGTTTGTCCACATAAAAATGCAGCGTCAGGTGACCAAAACCGAAACCTTTTCCAAAACCCCAGGGACAGTGTGGTCATGTGCACGCCACAACCAGAGCTTTTGCCTTATGATGGCAGCGTGCTGTTGGTCATTTGGTTCCCACAACGTCTGGAATACAAGGTACACACACATATGATGAACATACAGCACATTCTGTGTTTGTATTCAGCCGAGTTGTAAAGATTTGCAGTGTGTTTCTTTATTTGGTTGTATTGTGTATTTTTTTTACATTGCATTTCTCTATTTAAATGGTTTGAGAACATTTACAGTGTGTTACTGTAGTTGGTGGCATTGTAAATATTTGCATTGTGTCTGTATTTACAGTAGAGGTTTGTGCATATGCAGAATCCGTCTGTGTTTTGTTGTGAATATTTGAAGCACAGTCTGCCAAGAGATCTCCAAATCCACGACACTTGTTAAAACATCACCACCACCAAAAAAAGGATAAACCATCTCCCGAGTTGATTAAAGGACAGCAGCTCTGAGAAAACAAAACAAACACTGACACACACATGCAGAGACAGGATAACACAATACAGATTTTACTTGGTGGAAACTGGGTAACAATTTACTTGAAGGTGCTGTCGATAAGACGCATATATTGTCATAAATCTGTAATAAACATGATTGTCATGAGGCCATTATACAGTAATTGTCATGAATTTTACAACAGCATCATTATTAATAGTGATCTTGAGCTCAACTACAGTTGTACAAATTTAATTTGTCATTAAAATGGCATTAAATATTATTGACATTATTATAAAAGTCTTTGACAGACTATTTTAAAAGTCTCATGAAATTAAAATAAAGGTTTTTAAATGTTAGGGTGCTTTCACACTAGCACTTTTGGTCCCCACCTGGGTTCGTTTGACATCAGAGTACAGAACGTTTAACTAGTGTGACCGCAAATTCTGAACTCGGGTGTGCACCCACGAATTGTACCCAAGTCCGCCTGAAAGAGGTGGTCTGGGGTACGTATCACGCAAACTCTGGTCTGATTCACTTCTGGTATGAATGCAATTGTACCAAATAACAGAAGTGAACTGCCAACTGTACAACAAACTATCATTTTTAAAACGTTCATTTGTGTGTGTGTGTGTCAGTACCACGTATTGTACCTTGGTGACAAGCGGAACTGAGCCAGGCCAAGCACAGTGATAATGTCTGCTTGCTTCCTCCAAAAACAGCTTCTGCAGACATCGCGTTATGTTCTGAACGTTTATAATATTTTTGCGGCAGATAAATAGCAGAACGTCCACGATGTGCGTACGTCTTTCCATTTGGGTGCTTGGCTTTCGTGACCTAGCAACAGCCATGCACACAACAGCAGCTTGATGACGCATGCACAGATATCCCAAGTCTCCCGGAAGAGGGATGCGGTGGAGAGGGGTGCGTGACGTATTTAAGGACTGGGTGGGAGATGCGCGATTTCCGGGAGATCATCATTCGCCTGCGGGCATCCGGGAGTCTCTATGCATTTGCGGGAGACACCCGGATGCCCGCAAACGAATGATAATCTCCCAGAAATCGCGCATCTCCCACCCGTTCCTTAAATACGTCACACACCCCTCTTCACCGCATCCCTCTCAGCTCTTCAGGTCCCTGGAAACCTCCCTAGGTAGGCATTTGAAAAAGATGCCCGAGCCACCTCAGCTGACTTCTCTCGATGTGGAGGAGCAGCGGCTCTACTATGAGCTCCTCCCGGGTGACAGAGCTCTTCATCTATAAGGGTGCGCCCTGCCACCCTGCTAAGGAAACTCATTTCGGCCGCTTGTATACTAGATCTTGTCCTTTTGGTCATGACTCAAAGCTCATGACCATAGGTGAGAGTAGGAACATAGATTGACCTGTAAATCGAGAGTTTTGCCTTTCGGCTCAGCTCCTTCTTCACCACAACGGACCAGTATATCAACCGCATTACTGCTGCCGCTGCACCAATACACCTGTTAATCTCTTCCATCCTTCCCTCACGCGTGAACAAAACCTCAAGATACTTGAAATCCTCCACCTGGGGTAAGGACTTTCCTCCAACCAGCACCATGGCCAGTACAAGAACAAGACCGCATCATGTTTTATTTTCAAAAATTATAAGAGAAAATTAAGTGAATTTACCCTTTAAAACAAGCAATGGGGTAAGCAAAATAATCTTGTTTTCGGTTTAAAGGGCACATAGTTGACCTCTTTTTTATGATTTAATATTAATATTATGGTTCTTCTGAGTGTGCCAGTTTAGGTTCAGTTTAAAACACAATTCAGATTTTTTTATTATAATGTGTTAAAAAGTGTCATGCTGGGGGCGTGTCCACAGTTCGCTGATTTATGGGTGTGTTGCTTCACATGTAAATTGGTTTCGGCTTCCCTCCCAACGTAACAAGAGGGCGGGGCCATGAGCTCACCTGCTCTGTGTTTGCAACACAGACAGGCAGCCTAAGAGAAGGAGCGAGATTGAGAGGATCAGCATTCACTCGTGCATATACGACTCGGACACAGACCAAGCAGAGAGTACAAAATCATATGTGTCTTTGTACAGTTTTACAACCAACTGTGTGCTAGTTTCAAGTGCCGAGCTTGTACACAGAAACTAATAACCACGCACACTGAATTAACTTTGACCTAGGCACCGGATGCACCGCTCGAAGCCGCGACACGGCACACCAGACACTCTCTGTGGCGCGGCAGAAACATGAAGTGTCCCGAATCGTCGCGCCACGCATTTTTTAATTCTAAACATAGGTTTCTGCAGCGGTCCGTGGCGCCCAGCCGTCGACTTGAGTGTACCCTGATAGAAACCTATGTTTAGAATTCTAAAACGCATGCTAGTTAAGATCACAGGGAGCTTCTGGGATCACGAGAAATGCAAACGGCTGAAGTATAAGGTAGACTCAATGAGAAGTACACATGTTTGCAAACCTACCTAAAGATACAATCAATAATTCTGATTAGAGCGATAATGTGGAGAATATTGATCTTGTGTTGAGCTCAATGAGCCTTGCATCTAAAAATAGAGCGAGGGTGTTCCTTTAGTGATATCGCTTCGACTCACGCTGAAAATGGCGGACGTGAATCAACAAACTGAGGATATGATGAGGCGCCTGTCAATCAATATTGGTGGGTGGGGGGACCGCTCTCCTACGTAAAGTTGCGGTCGGTTTGAAAACCGCTCCAATTGGTCCACTGTTTTTATGTTGTTAAATTGAAAAAAAAGCACTGGGTGTGTTTATATTACCCCAATATGACAGTCTATACACCATACATGCACATATGTCTTTCCAAACAGCTTGAAAAGTAGATTTTTTACCATAGGTGCCCTTTAAAGTAAGTTTATTTTGCTTACCCAGTTCACAGACCATTTCACTTGTTTTAAGGAATAGCCTTAAATTGGATTACACGTTTATCTCGATTTGGTTATTTGAGATGATCCAGAAAATTCATCTGAGACTTGTCACAGCAACAGGTCTGGTAGCTCAAATGTTGACGTATTGTTTCTAAAAATAATAATAATAATAATGACACAACATGATTTTTAGCTTGTCTAGAATTGTTGGGTATTTGGACTAGAAACAAGACAAAAATTCTATGTAAAAAAGCATTTTTTTTTCAAGTGTAACCCCACCTACTGCAGCGTGGGTGTGTTAGATGGTTCAAAAACAGTATACTATCACTCAGCCTTTTCTACAATACTTTAGCCCTCAAATAAAGAAAAGAACTTCATTTGAAGAACACCAGGGCCTTAATGCTCTTCAGTAGCTTGCAGATTTAAAACTCTTAAACACAGCAGACAAGGCATCATTGTTTGACAATATAAGCATATTTAGAGCAAGTATAATAGCCTGGAATACGATACTAGTGACAGGAGAATACATATTCATAACAGGGCTCTTTGGTTCTGTCAGACATCTGTTTAAATGGTGCTCTTTAGAGCTGCTTCATATGAATCTGATGGCTTTCTGAAGCTGGATAAATGGAAAAACTCACCCTATTAATGCTTCTGAGTGTCGTGTTGTCAGCGATTCTGTGTTGTTGCACTTGTCATAAAAGGATTCTGCTGTTTGTTATGACTGTTTTCATGATGTGTCGTTCCTGCTCTGTCATGAGCATGAGGGTTTGTTCCTCCAGCAAATGCCCCAATGCATTTTTGTGAGATGAGAATAGTTCAGCTACAAAATAAAGAGGAGACCGGGTATAGTTGAAACACAGGGAGAGTTGTAACACTACCGATTCCACAAATCAGGGATAAGATATGGGTCATGTAACATTTTCAGTTTCCTCAGGTTAACTTAACAATCACACATGGTGATTTTCCAGTCAGTCTTGCAATCTCTTCTGAAGCTACAACAGAAAATCGAAGAAGGTAGTTCGTAGGAAGGTAGCTAGTTCGAGGTAAGATAAAAATAACAAGATAATATTTTGTTTTGTACCTCTGCCGTTGTAGATGATGTTCTATGAGTTACATCGGGTCAAATTGTAGTTTCTCTAGTAAAGAATGGTGTATCAACCATTTTAATATTTGTGTGGCAGAACAGTATATAACCAAAATTAATCTAAAATATATATATATATATATATATATATATATATATATATATATATATATATATATATATATATATATATATATATATAATTTACATGTCATCAACGGGATTCAAACTTGTATAGTCAAAAGATTCAACCATGCTAATACAGCTAGCTAAACAATAGGTGACAGTGACGGGGTAGGTTGAAACATGTTTTGAATGTATACAAACACACACACACATACAGACATGCACAAACAAATGCACTTGTGCATGCACAAACACACATGATATGTACATACACTTGCAAAATTCACATATATTTTATTGTTGCAGTCATTCATTTACAATAAAAGTGTTGTTGTGGCATATCACTTGTAGTATGCTTATTTTTTGTGCATTTTGCCTACCTGTTACAACTTCCCTCCCCTATAGTGGGGTAGGATGTAACAAATGACCACTTTGTATTTGTCATCATCTCACAAAGTCTGTGATATAGTTTAAGAAATTTAAACTGTTCACGTTTTTAGTAGACAAATGTGGGTACTTTGCCTAAAAGTTTCAGTCTTGTAGCTAAAAAAAGGTAGTTTTAGGTGCTAAAGAAAAATTGTGTTACAATCATCCCTGGTCTCCCCATACACAAGATCTGATCTGTGATGTTTCTCTTCTGCTCCTCTTCCCCCCGCTGTTCCACCTCTGTTTCTTTCTCCAAAATTAGCCCGCATTGCTGTCTAAACCAAGAGAAAAGTTTTAAAGCTTATTAAACCAATAGTTCACCCAAAACTGAACAACTTGTCATCATTTACTCGCTCTTTACTTTTCCCAAACATATTTAACTTTCTTTTGTTGAACAGAAATCAGATATTTTGAAGAAAGCTGGAAACATGTAACCGTTGACTTCCATAGTGGCCTATTTGTTTTTCCTACTTTGGAAATCAATGGTTGAAAGGTTTTAGCTTTTTTCAGAATCCCTCCTTTAGTATTCAAAATGATAACGAACCACACAATCACACATGACACCTTTCCGGAAAATTCTCCAGAAAGGGATCATGTGTGAACAGGTCCTTTTTGGAAATATCAGTAAATTAATTCCGGCAATTTTCCGGAAAGAGAAGTTGAACATTACTGGTAATTTGCTGGAATGCTGCTCTGTATGAAAACAGTGGGAAAATTGCCAGTGTTACGGTTTAACTGGTCACTCTTCCCAGATGTAAACTATTCACGTTGGTAGATTTGTCACTTTTTCACAGCAACAAAGCATGCCCATGCCAATTAAATATTCTTATTATTTAGTGCCGGTGTCATTGTAAATACTATTGATTTTAATATTTGGGTGGCAGAACAGTATATAACCAAAATAAATCTAAAATATATATATGTATAATTTACATGTCATCAATGGGATTCAAACTTGTATAGTCAGACCATACCTGTCAACCCTCCCGTTTTTCCTGGAATTCTCCCGTATTTTACAGTTCTATCCCACTATCATCCCGTAAAGTTATTTTCCCTTATTTCTCCCATTTTTTATTTATGTTTTGGTCTTTCTGAAGGGTGGCAATAAACATTAAAGAGCCGATGCTCCCAATAGGCAACCTATACCGCCGAACCACCAGGGGCCGCCCTTTGCTCTTAAATGTGAGTTTGTTCTGTCAATTCAATTCAATTCACCTTTATTTGTATAGCGCTTATACAATGTAGATTGTGTCAAAGCAGCTTCACATAAAAGGTCACAGTAAATAACTGTGCTTTCGTTTCACAGACGAAACCTAAATTTGTTGTCACCTCGTGTTGGCTCACTTCTGATTCTGTCTGGACAAAAAAAGCTGCATGTGATCACACAAACAAATGAAAGCTATTTGTTGGGGTGGTAGGACCATGCCTTGCAGATTGGATTGCATTGGATGCAATGCATCGGAATGGATTTGAAATACATTGTAAAGTAGATGTAGCAGTAACTATATCAGTGACTTTTATAAGCATTTTTATCAATCTTTTTTGCACAGTTAGCACAGAGAAACAACATCGGAGAGTTTTCTGGATAACAAGCAGTAGATAAATGTGTCTGGACAAATGATTCAAACCTGTACGTAGCATAGTGTGAACTTATCATCGACCTTAATGACTACAGTGAATCTCCGAGTTTATTGCGCTAAAAGTCAGTTAATGGTGTGTTAATAATGAGGAATGTACCATTAAATAAAGTGTGACAATGTTCTGAATGACAGTAGAGATCTGACATCGCGTTCTGAACTTGTACATGTTCATATCAGCAATTTTCCTGCATTCACACACAGCAGATTTCCACACACAGCAGATTTCCAGCAGTAAACTGGTAATTAAACTTCTCAGTATTATTAAAAGGGCCTTTTCATACATGATCTCATTTGGCAATTTACCGGTAATTTTCTCCAGAAAAGTCTGCATGTGTGAAAGGGGCTACTGAAGGTGCTTCAGTACAGTTTACAAGTTTTTGTCATTTCATTTTGGCATTCACTTTGTTTTAGGTCTACATATGTTCCCCCAAGGCTAGTATACCATATAACCGAATCATTTAGATTACAAATAGCACTTCATATTGACTTCATTGTTTTCCAACAGTTTTTTTTTCTCTGGTGATCTGGTAATCTATTCATGTGCTCAGATGCCGACCCGTGGCAATACAGCAGCAGATTCACAGAATGAATAGCAAAACAAACAGTGGTCTGGCTGAACACCAACACATGGAGCAGAGAGCCCGTGTCTGTGTCCACTGTAAGACAGTCGTCTGCTGAGCTGCAGCTTGACAGGAATAGATATCCGACATTTGCCCGAGAGTGCAACAGTGCTCAGATCCTGCTTAGATGTCAAGTTTCATCTCACATCAAACGTCTGTCCTCCATTCATCTCTGACTGATCAATGAGAGTCAGTTTATTCTATTGTTACATACTTGACTTCGAGTTGATCATTTGGAAAAGTGGTAGAAGGTCAATTTTTCTGATGAACAGCATCCCAACCATCACAAATAAAAAAAGCAAAGAAGGTCAAGCTGATACAGGATTGGCCAGCCCAGTCACCAAACATGAACATTATTGAGCATGTCTGGGGTAAGATGAAGGAGGAGGCATTGAAGATGAATTCCAAAGAATCTTGAGGAACTCTGGGAGTCCTTTCTTTGCCATTCCAGATGACTTAATTAATAAGTGATTTGAGTCATTACAGAGATGTATGGATGCAGTCCTCCAAGCTCATGGGAGTCATACACTATTACACTAGATTCCTCTAACAGTGCAAACGCAAATGTGGTTGAATCCGTAGCTCATTCAAAAACCCAGTGGCTGGACAGGCTGATATAATAGTAACTGTATATTTGGGGAAGTAAACTGTGCAGTCTCTAGCTTCTTTATCAGTGGTGGTCTTGTTAATTGGTTTTAAACCTTGAAGAGTGGTCCAGGTTAATTACGCATGCCACACTTTTGATTTCTTCAACCTCTAGTCTCTACGTTGAGCAGCTAATGAGGGTAGTGGTTTATCAGATATGTTTTATTAGTATTTAATGAAGTCCTGTACTCATATTATTTATAATTGGGAGGTGGAGAGGGTAAACAGAGTTTGATTTGCTGTAAATGACTCATAAAGCTGTTATATAACAGTTCTGTCCTTCACTAAACTTTACAGGAAAATGAATTTAGATGAAAGGAGACTCAGAGACGTGGATAGATATTCAGTGTTTTAGAGCTGATGGGTGGGATGTATGCATCTTCAGGTAATCCATTCAGCAGACTGAGAAATAACGTTGTTTTAAGTGGTCTTAAACCTTAAAGACAGCATCTACTTCTAAAGAAACAGAGCACTCGGTATGACGCAAGAGAACTATTGAATGAGCAAACCCATGTTGTGCAGCTTACGAGTGGACGAGAAAATGAAAAGGATGTGGATGACAAGATTCTGTTTGTAGTAGTGTTTTCATAATGAAGTATGAACATATTTCCAACACAGGCTCATTGGAAATGCATGCTTTAACATGCATTTTGGCCCCGTTTAGACTGCCAGTTAAATATGACCCAATTCCGATTGTTTGCTCATATGTGACACAGATCGGATCTGTTCTATGACCATGTAAACACAAAAAAAGATCGGTTTCAGGCCTCCATATGTGGAAATAAATCAGATATAAATCGGATATGTGACAATGCGACTATCACGTAAACCGGCAGATTGGATTACGTTTTGTACGACATTAAACTTGCAAGAATGTGATGCTTCTCCGCGGTTTAATGACATAGAAGGAAGAGCGTGTGTGGAAACGCCAAAGCGGTAAACAACAACAACAACAGAGGAAACATGGAGGATGAAAGTGGTCAGTCGCCACAATTTGCTCCCACCAGACCTGAGATCTCTCTCGTACACACAAATTCCCCTGAATGGTGGAGGACACCATACATAAACCATAGGCGCAAGCTGCGACGACGGCCATTTCCCTCCTTCTCCACTCCAATGTTGGGCGAACTTTGCATATTTTGCAGCGCCTAAAGCAAGACTGTTTTTTCCATCGTGGCTAGTGTGGCACAGATGCTAGAACTCGCCTTTATGCATGCGCGACGTAAATTGTATAGAAAGTGTAAACACATTAATCGGATATGTCACAATTAAAGGACGTATAAACGGACAGGCAAAAAAATCAGACACAGGCAACAAATCAGAATTGGGCATCAAGACCAGACAGTGTAAACGGGGTCTTAGTGAATCTGCAAATATGTACTTAAAAATATGTTTGACGGCAGTTAATATGTTAAAATTAACACTAGGGGGCAGTATGAGGTCAACAACTTGTGCTCCTTTTCACACTGATGATATTTACAGGGACATTTCATCAACAAATAAAGAATTATTTTCATGTCCCCTTCTGCACAACGCCAAACAAGCACTACAAAACACCAACACTTTTTGGGAATGGAGCATTTCTGCCTTTACCTAATTTGCATAATCCTTAAAGTGAAAAGGAAGCCAAAAACAATGCAGACAACATGTGCAAATAAGCACTGCCATCAGTGGGTGTAAGTCATTCCTGCTGAATCCCCCTTGTGTTTTGAAGGCAGGCTGTGATCAGGTTTTTGGCCGTAAATAATCCGTCAGTATGAAGAGGGCTTCGGTGAGAGAAAGCTGTACAAATGGAGCGTTTATTAATATAAACAGAGCAGCTGCTAAGGATAGGGCTTCTTCGGATCTCTGTATGTTCTTGTGGAGGATGCACTGGAGCTATAGGACATGGCAGTCTCTCCATATGCTCCTTCGGGGATGGAAAATAATCGCCTATGTCCTGTTTCAAGTTTACATAATCAGGCTTATTGTTCTAACTTTAGTCCCTTGTTTCATTGGCTCTAATTAAAATCGTCTGAATTTCCTTTCTCTATTTATTATTCATGGCAGCTCGTATCGGTCTTCATCTAACCTCATCTAGCCTTACATATTTCCAATTAATTTTCTTCATTTTCTCTCGCTCTTTGAAAGAGACTCTTTTGACTTTGTAGCTCATGTAGATCACTCACGGACCAAATTCATGAAAGCTTCATAATGATTCTCATAAAACAGAAAGCAAGAAGGCAGAAATCTGATCTAATTAAATCTATTTAATGGTTCAAATGTTGCTCGAGTGAGATTCAATAGATGGTTTTTAAATGTATTCTCCAACACAGTGATACGTCCTAAACTTCACATTCTTGAAAAAGTCCCAAAAATTTACCCAAGATTCCCCCATTTATCCAAAGTTTTACACAAACTCTACAATAAAGACTCTGAGCCTGTACACTCTCAGAAATAAAGGTACACGAGCTGTCACTGAAGTGGTACCTTTTCAAAATGTACACATTTTTACTTAAAGGGTCCATATTGGTACCTCAAAAGCATATATGAGTACCTAAAGATTTTAAGAGGAAGACTTCTGGGCAAAAATACCAGTGGAGACATGCAAAAGCAGGTCAGTAATTATAGGAAGCATTTGATTGCTGTAATAGCCAATAAGGGCTTTTCTGTTTATTATTGAAGAAGGTATGAATAATTTGGGAAATGCCACTTTTTGTTCATAAAAAGGTAAATAAAAGCTGAGAAATATATATTTTCCCACAATGATGGCTCTTGTACATCATATTATTATCTTTTGAGTAAAGACAGTGTCTTTTCTGGACAAAACAAAATTGTTGGTTGAATAAAAGTAATTTTTGGTCAGAATTAAATTATGGCCTGACTGATTTGAAAATACATATACCCTGAGGTATGAAGAATTTCAGCTTGACTTTACAGTATATATATACAGTTGAAGTCAGATATATTAGCCCCCCTGAATTATTAGCCCCCCTGTTTATTTTTCCCCAATTTGTGTTTAACGGATAGCAGATTTCTTCAACACATTTCTAATCATAATAGTTTTAATAACTCATTTCTAATAACTGATTTATTTTATCTTTGCCATGATGACAGTAAATAATATTTGAATATTTTTCAAGACACTTCTATACAGCTTAAAGTGACATTTAAAGGCTTAACTAGGTTAATTAGGTTAAAGTTAAAGAAATTTAATGTATTACGATGGTTTGTTCTGTAAACAGTCGAAAAAAATGAGCTTAAAGGGGCTAATAATTTTTACCTTAAAATGGTTTTAAAAAAATTAAAAACTGCTTTTATTCTAGCTGAAATAAAACAAATAAGACTTTCTCCATTTGAAAAAATATTATCAGACATACTGTGAAAATTTCCTTCCTCTGTTAAACATCATTTGGGAAATATTTAACAAAGAATAAAAAAATCTCTGGCTGGTAGGAGTCCAGGTACCGTGTCCCAAGAGCCAGTTTTTGTACCTGACGATCGGGTTGTCGTGGTCCTAACCTTCGACCACCACCCGTTCCACAATGCACCGGCCCCTTACGGCTCCCCCTGCAGGTGGTGGGCCTGCAGAAGTATGGTCCCACGTCGCTTCTTCGGGGTCTAAGCCCGGCCGGGCTCTGTGGGAAAAAACCCGGCCACCAGGCGCTCGCATACGAGCTCCAACCCCAGGATTGCCTTCAGGATGGGGTCCCAGCTGCTCCATACCAGGCGACTTCACGGTCCTCGATGTTACTAAACTCATAAGGGGTTTTTGAACCGCACTTAGTCTGACCTGTCACCTAAGTCTGTTTTGCCTTGGAAGGCATTAGCCCCCGACAACATAGCTCTTAGGATCATTCAGGCACTCAAACCCCTCCACCACGATAAGGTGGCGGTTCAAGGAGGAGCCCACCGTTTTGTCATTTAATATTCAGTTTCTTTGGGAGCTGCGTCACAATACGGAAGAAAAAAACTGTTGCAGCTTCTGGTTCATGCGGACCTTAATACTTTTAATAACTCATTTCTAATAACTGATTTATTTTATCTTTGTCATGATGACAGTAAATAATACTTGAATATTTTTCAAGACACTTCTATACAGCTTAAAGTGACATTTAAAGGGTTAACTAGGTTAACTAGGCAGATTAGGGTAATTAGGCATGTTATTGTATAACGATGGTTTGTTCTGTAGACAGTCGAAAAAAATATATAGCTGAAAGAAGCTAATAATTTTTACCTTAAAATGGTTTTTAAAAATGTTTTAATAATTCTGACTACACACCCAGGGGAATTAATAAATTTGGAATAAGTATTTATACAGTCAGGCCCAAAATTATTTACACCCTATTGTATGATGTTTTTACAAATCAATGTTCAACAGTGTATCAGTTGATATTGATACAGTTAGACAAATGTACAAGAAAACAAACCCTAAGTAACGTAAATCAGATTTGGTAAATGTAGACAGCATCCTCTATCCTCTTTGTAATCTGAAACATGGAATGAAAGGCACCCAGAGTCATATATTTTATGTTTCGCAAAATAAAATATTGTCTGAGGCACGTATTTGCAATGAGCCTGGGCTGTTTATGTTGTTAGAAGTTAGTTCCTAATGTTTTTGAGCCGTCACTTGCTCCTATGCAAGAAGAAGAAGGAAAACTGGAGGAGAATTTAAAAGAGGAAACGTGAAAACAAACCCTTTGAAAGCTCTTTAACATAAACCGTGTGCCAGGCTGCAAGCTGGGGAAAAAATAGTGCTTACACTAATGTAATTTCATGTAATTCACAGAAAAACTAATCAGGGGGAAAATGTCAAAACACATGGGTGCGTTTACATTCACTCATTTAGCTGTTGCATTCATTCAAAGGCTTTTGCTACAAAGGCTGTTCATTCTAAGATATAACATAAGAAATGCAATTAGAAGTTCTGAAGCTTCACTTGGATATGACTGAACAACAGTAAAACAGTGCACTGAGAGAAATTATTCAAAGATGATTCCTTGGATTTACTCAATTTTTTTACGTTAAGTGGTTGTAAACAATTTATTTGGGCTGAATTTAAACAAACAAATTAAGTTGAACATTGCTCAATTTAATTTGTTTGTTTAAATTCAACACAAATAAATTGTTTGCAACAGTTTTGCATGCAACACTTTTTTCAGTGTGTCTTCTTGTATTAAACAATCAAAAACTTCTAGTTCTCTTCTCTTCAACAGGTTAAAAGATCATTCATAATATGAATGATCTGCTATCAGCAGTTAACATTTAATTAAAAATGACTCTGTATCATTATTCAAAGGAAAAATTATTGTCTTCATTATATATTATCTGGGCCTGCTTCTGATAACCCTTAGCATCATTCATTTGTGTCATGTTACATGAAAAAAGCCCATTAAAAATTAAGTAAGGCATCATCAAAAAAAAAAAAAGAAAGAAAGAAAAAGAAATTCAAGCTGCTTATGTTCTTTAATCTTTTTGTTATTGTCCTTGACAGACATTCAGCTGACAGGAAAGAGACTGTAAATAAATGGATGCTTTCACTGAGAAATATAATGCAATTCACCCCCCCCCCCCCACACACACACACACAGTAAATATCATAACCCTCATTATCATCATCATCTTCAAAGTAATATGTCAGCGTGCCAAACGTTTCTTATTGTGCCTGTTTCTTATTTTCATGCGAGATGCACGCTGTAAAAGTAAATGGCAATACATTCATTTCATGCTTTGAATCTATGATACATTCATTTCCATTTAATGGTTATGTAAACACCTTGGAGGCTTCTCACACATACTTAGCTCATTAATTTCAATGAGGAGTGTTGTTGGGGCTAAATAATAGCCACGAGACGCGATTATGCGTGCAGTGTATGCTTCTTTATGGTTAGACAAACATTCAGGGAATTAGTCTGACTAAGCTACAAAGAAACTGACACTTCAGAAGAACAACGTAGTGCTTCAAAAACATTGAGAAGGAGCAAGACTAATGGTCCTGCGATCAGATCTGCCAGGAAATAATAATAAAGCATTGATAGATCAACCTTGATCATGTTAAATCCTGATATATTAGAGATTACATTGACAGACTGCTGCAGGCGTACCACAGCTCTAATTGAAAGGATTCCAATTTTGGCCTTTTAACAAGATGTAAAGTAAGTCTTTTGTGTCTCCAGAATGAGTCTGTGAATTTTAGGGTCAAAATACCCATCAGATCGTTTATTAAACCCTATTGAAAAATGTAGTGGCGGCACGGTGGCTCAGTGGTTAGTACTGTCACCTTACAGCAAGAAGGTTGCTGGTTCGAGTCCCAGCTGGGCCAGTTGGCATTTCTGTGTGGAGTTTGTTTGTTCTCCTTGTGTTTGCGTGTGTTTCCTCAGGTTGCTCCGGTTTCCCCTACAGTATTGAATAAACTAAATTGGCCATAGTGTATGAGTGTGTGTATGTGAATGTGTATGGGTGTTTCCCAATACTGGGTTGCAGCTGGAAGGGCATCCGCTGTGTAAAACATATGCTGGAATAGTTGTCGGTTTATTCCGCTGTGGTGACTTCTGAAATAGAAACTAAGCCGAAAGAAAATTAATAAATGAAAAATATAAATGCATGGGTCAGAGGGAATTGGGGCTGTTTTTGTGCCTGTGCCTTTAAATGCAAATGAGCTGGTTCTCCTTGCCCACTCTCGGGACATTTCACTTGCATAACCAGGGTCAAATAAACACACCAACATAACAGACAGCAACTGAACCTACAGTTACAAATACCACAGGAAGATGAATAAGATGAATGAACCACACACACATGCTGTTATAACATCAGCACATTTAACACGTTGTGCTGTTTTTTCTCATCTACTTGTGACAGATGTGACAGGATGTCCACCAAACAGGAACAGTAAACATGCTACTGTATAGAGATCCATTATAGATCCAATATCCATTATAACAGCAGGGGAGTCCAAACTCGGTCCTGGAGGGCTGGTGTCCTGCAAAGTTTAGTTCCAACCCCAATCAGACACACCTGGGGGCTAGCTGTTTAGGCAAATTGGAGCTAAAATCAGCAGGACACAGGCCCTCCAGGACTGAGGTTGGACACCCCAGTGTTACAGACACCAGCGATCTAGCTACTGCCACCAAACAGACTACAAATCACAGCATGCACCGCTCACACACACCGGTTCCTGATCTCATCTGATAGCACACACTCACAGCTAAAGCTGCTCAAGGACTCATTACACAGCCTATTTATACACCACATTTGCTCACAAACATTGCTGAGTGTTGTTTGTTTGTTTTGGTAGTTAAAATGAACCTGTAACTTTACGTAGCATTTTTATTTTCTTTCTCTAGCCGTGTTATTTGATTCTTGTGTTTTATATTATCTACTCCTAGCCTTGTTCCTAGTTTATCTTACCTTTCTCCGGTTTTGACTTCTGGATTATCTGTACCCGATTGCTCCTGTTGTTGACCCTTGCCTAATTAACGATCATTGTAGATAAATCTGCATTCGCATCTCTGTGAAAGCTTCCTTCAGTTACATCATGTTACTGTACAAAATAAACCTGATTGAATATCCACAAACCAGAACTCTTGTTGTATGATTGAAGCCTCTTCGTTTATAGTTGTGTTATGAGTTAAATAGCTCAAAAAAATGGTTCAAAATGCTATAAAAGATATAAAGTGTTGCACTTACTGCTTCTTGAAGTGCAGTTTGGATCACAGAGAGATGGAACGGATCTTTTAATCCCAGTTTCTTTGCACATCCTGTGATGTATACATAATTATACACGTTAATACTGAGACATGGTAATATGTCAATCAATATCAGTGGGAGGAGAAAACCGCAATGGCATAAAAAATTATAGGATTTGGACACACATTTCTGTCCATTTTGCATGATAGGTGCCCTTTATAGAGAAAATAGATATCATATTTTAACAGAAACTAAAACATTAATGAGAGTTTTTCAGTTTTCACCTGAACAGAATGAGAAACAGTTCAGATTTAGTTTTTGTTCTTGAATAGATGGTTGAACATCTCAGCAGACAGTGTTTGAAACATTTTGATTATTCAGCAAAAAAAAGCTACATTCTGTCATCATTTACTATCATTGTATATGCAGGATGTGTGATGTAGCATTACAATTACAGCTTATTAGTTCACTAGATAACCTAATGCTAAAAAGAAGAAAAATGTATTTGTTAATTAATGTTTTTTAATATTTAGATTAATTAGATTAAAATCTAATTAATATTTGTTTAATATTAGCCTATATATTGGCATTTTAATAACTAACGCTATAAAGAAGAAAAATGTTCTAATATTTGTTTAATAGTAGCCTAGATATTGGCATATAAATAACTTTTATAATATAGGCTCGAGGCTTTTTATCCTTTACTTTCGCTAATTGATGAAGTATTTTCCTTGCCGCTGTGGCCACTCTCTTGCATGGTTCTAGACTTGTAGAGCTGCGCATCGATGGATTTGCTCTTCAGTGTTTGGACTCTCAGCAGTGAATATTAAACCACACTGAACTGAACTAAACTGGACTGACACTGTTTCAATTTACTATAATCTTATGCCAGCTGTGTGCTAGTTTAAAGTTCCAAGCTTATGCTGAGGCTAATGCGCACGCACACTGAGTTAACTATAGCAGCGGCCATTCATATATTGCATCTTTTCCACACGAAGTTCATTATTTCCAATGGAGACGTCCGCATATTGGGAGCGATGCGCGCACGGCTCTCAAGCGGACCGACACACCTTCAGCCGCACACAGTAGAAATTATCTCACGCTGTAGCGGTGAGAGTTGTGCGTGGCTTTCAGTGCAATGTAAACAAAAGATATGCTAGACAATGTATTAAAATGATTATGAATGTATAAACGCAGATAATAAAAACCAACACAATCTCACGGCAATTCGTAACTTTTTGATTTAGTGGCTAATTCGTACGAATTCGTACAATCTAATTCGTACAATTTAGTACGATTTGCTCATCCCCCAATGACGGTTGGGTTTAGGGGTGGGGTTAGGTGCCACGCCTCCTTTTTAAAATCGTACAATTTCGTACGCATGAACTCGAACGAGTTCGTACAAATTAGCCACTAAAATGACAAAACGTAAAATACGTTTTCTCGTGAGATCAGGCTGATAAAAACAGTTCATTTAAATCCCTAGCTAACATATAGCTTAAATTAACATTAGACAAATACTATTTTTTATTCATTCTTATTTTTATTTATTTATTTATTCATTTATTTTCATTGTAAAATTATCACTCATGTTTAAATATAAAAAAATTCATTTATTTTTAAGTCCAGAGAGAGAAATGACCAACACGTGTGTGTGTGTGACCAACTATTGTTTGTTTTTTTTATTAATATTTTGTGCTGTATTTGGTTTCTGAGCATTAATAAACAACACTTTAAATATAAATTCATATATATTATTTAAATTTAAATATAAATTCATGCGATTTTCTAAACTAGTCGTGTTTTGAATTTAAATAAATGCATAATAATCGTGATAACCGTGAAACCATGATTATTCTTCAGACTATAATCGTACAACCAAAAATCTATGATCGTTGCATCCCTAATAGAGTATATGCCGGTGTATGCTAATAGAACTTCCAATTTGCCAGTAACCTGGCTTAAGCGTTACCTGGGCTACATTTTTCCCCGCCATGTCTTTATAATATGAACATTTATTTTACCCCAGTATATTCAATAGAGCTTCTGTGCTAGCCTGCCGATTCTGACAGGCGCGTGCGAGTAAACGGCTTTTTGTCTCGTTTTACGCTTGAGCAACTAAATAATTGGCATTTAACTGATTGTATTGTAATTACATTACAACATCAATGCTGTGAAAGGCATCACAATAAACTCACAATAACATGTCATCGAAGTTTATGAGTATGAGAACAACACTAGCTCGGCATATACCCTAATGTTACGCAGTTTAAAACATAACATATGAATGTGTTTGAATGTAGAAGAAGCCTACTTAAGCAATGCACTGACTTTGTTGTGCTTCGAAATACAACATTTGAATATGTTTGCAAAAAAAGCCACATTGTACAATGCAGTGATGTTACGTAGTTTCAAAATACAATATATTAACATTTTAATGCAGAAAAAGCCAACGTGGGTGTCTTCCGGAGCAAAAATACAGCATATGGGCTCTAATTTTGCTGTTGTGTCATCACTTATATTGCAAGTCATTTCTCTCCGGCCCCTCATTTGGAATGCTTTTCATTAACTGGCCCCCATGACAAACTAATTGAATAGCCCTGCTGAAGAGTAATGATATCATGAGATGCTGGATAACAGGCAGATGTTCAGTCATCTCATTTGTACTGCTTGTGGATGTGGAAAGTGACTTGAATGGCAGGACGCACCGCTGTCCTTCAGTGTGAAAGTCTTCAAGTGCATCACTCTGACAGCGCACCCGCACATCCATTAATCAAAGCAGGAATTGTTGGCATTTCAGAACAGGCATTGCTGATTTGTTGGTTGTAGGATGCATACAAACGCTCCTGATATCAAAAGTGATATTTTGTATAATAAAAGATGTTGCCGTGGGCTGAGAGGGCGGATGTGCAGCGCTGGAAGATTTGTTGTGTGTGATTTATTCCTCTGGGTCAGCAGCCGCAGGCTAAAGATGAAAGAGGAGGAAGGCAAATGTGTTGGTAATGAGAGCGCAGTGGAAGTGCTGCTGCTGCTTCTGAATATTCTCTGTCGTCCACTTAAACCACAGCAGAGGTAAAGGATTCAGCATCTGTGTGTAATTCTAGATTAGCCAAACCAACACACGATCGTGCTTTAGCGCTGGACTGGAACAAAAAAAAAATCAGCCTTGACATCTTGGGCCAGAGCAACTCACTACATACAATTAAAATGCTCCCCGTCTGTGCACGCCCTTGAATATGTTTACCAAGCCAAATATAGGAAATAATGAGAGCTGACAAATTAAAAAAAATTTTAAAATGGCATTTATTATTATAATAAACTTATAATCCACACTGGAAGTCCATCTTGTGTGTGCCTGTGTGTTTTGAGGAAGCCTATATTAAATAATGAACATAAGAAGTACTGCTTGCTGACGCACACATTTAATGTTCGTTCATTCATTTTGTTTTCGGCTTAGTCCCTTTATTAATCTGGGGTCGCCACAGCGGAATGAACCACCAATTATCCAGCATATGTTTTACACAGCGGATGCCCTTCCAGCCGCAACCCATCACTCGGAAACACACACTCATTCACACACACTACGGTCAATTTTAGCATACCCAATTCACCTGTACTGCATGTCTTTGGACTTGGGGAAACCAGAGCACCTGGAGAAAACTCACGCGAACGCGGGGAGAACATGCAAACTCCACACAGAAATGCCAACTGACCCAGCTGAGGCTCGAGCCAGCGACCTTGCTGTGAGGCGAACGTGCTACCCACTGCGCCACAATGTTGCCACAGTCAATGTTGATTAACCATTATAAAGCAATGTGTCAGAGACCATTAACATATTAAAATGTTTAACTCGACAGTGAAACATCAAAGCAGCCTAAATATTTAATATATTCAATCAAATGAACTTAAACAATTAAAAAAATGCAACAAATATTTATTTATTTACTACAAAATCACAATTTCAGTATTAGTTTTGCTTAAGTTCCACACTAGTTTGAAGTAGAAATATCATAATAACTATATTGTATAAATATTATTATAACTATAAGTACATGATGACAATCAAAAACAAAATGACATGATATCACAGGCGATTGTCTTCTGACATGGTGCACCTGAAAAGACATGGACGACACTCCTTATAGAGCGTGAGAAGCAAACAGTTCTTTAGGATCTATATCATTTGTAAAATAAAGACTTGCAGGTTAAGGAAACAGCTTGGGAGGAAATTGCTGCAGGCATTGGTGTAGATGGAAAGTAAAAATAAAAAGTGTTTTTACAGTTGAAGTCATAATTATGAGCCCCCCTGAATTAGTAGCCCCCCTGTTTATTTTCCCCCAATTTCTGTTTAACGGAGAGATTTTTTCAGCACATTTCTAAACATAATAGTTTTAATAACTCATTTCTGATAACTGATTTATTTTATCTTTGCCATGATGACAGTAAATAATATTTGACTAGATATTTTTCAAGACACTTCTATACAGCTTAAAGTGACATTTAAAGGCTTAACTAGTGTCATGATTACCAGCGATCTCGAACCACCAGAGGTCGCTGGTAAGCACTCACTTTCACATGGACTACATCTTATGGACTACATATTCAGTCATGCCACACACACACACACCTGCTCCAAGTCTCCACTGATTAGACTCCCACAGCTGATGCTGCTTCTGGACTGATTACACACACTACTTTAGCAGCACACATACTCACTTCCTTGCCGAGTCTTGTTTACCTGTAAAGTGACAATTCAACTAAGGTTTCCTTAGTCTTGGTTCTCCGTGTTTTGATCCTTGCCAAGTTTGTCTGTTTCTCCATGTTCACTGCCTGCCTTCCAACCTCTCGCCTGTTATAGTGACTACGATTCTGGATTTTTTCGATTCTGGTCTTTGTTCATCTGTTTGCACCTGTGTTGACCCTTGCTTGCCTGACTACCGAATAAACCTGCACTTGGATCCTAACGTTGTTTCTGTTACTCCACGTGTTACAACTAGGTTAATTAGGTTAACTAGGCAGGTGAGGGTATTTAGGCAAGTTATTGTACACCGATAATTTGTTCTGTAGACAATGAAAAAAAAAAAAAAAACAATTAGCTTAAAGGAGCTAATAATTTTGACCTTAAAATGGTTCCTAAAAAATTTCAAACTGCTTTTATTCTAGCCGAAATAAAACAAATAAGACTTTCTCTAGAAGAAAAAATATTATCAGACATACTGTGAAAATTTCCTTGCTCTGTTAAACATCATTTGGGAAATATAAAAAAAAATTAAAGGGGGGCTAATAATTCTGACTTCAACTGTATATAGATAGGTAACTAGATAGAATAGACAGAGATAGATTGATGTGCAACAGCCGCCAATCCGCTGCGCGCTGCAGACGCAGCCCATGCGAAAGGTAAACATCTGCGTGCTGCTTCTGTTCTCCATACGCGCTGCGCAAAATAGGACTTTGTGAACGAGTCAGCCCATTGTCAATAAAGAAAAAACGAATAGGCTGCAGATTATGTCACATGGGGGGGTCTGTCCAAATAAAAAAAAATCTTACTTTTAGAGCATCACAGATTACAGCATCGTCAGCTAATTAGACAGAAAAAAGCGATAGACTGCTAAGCGTTTTATGGCCCGGTCCAAAAAGTACGTTGGCCCAGCAAGAAACTGCACGGTCAGCCAGATGGCCAGTCCACCCCTGTATATATACATATATAAAGTGGGTAGAAGCAAGAAGGTCACTGGTTCGAGCACTGGCTGGGCCAGTTGGCATTTCTTTGTGGAGTTTGCATGTTCTCTCCGTGTTGGCCTGGGTTTCCTCTGGGTTCTCCAGCTTCCTTCACAGTCCAAAGACATGCGCTATAGGGGAATTTGGTAAGCTAAATTGTGCGTAGACTATGTGTGTGAATGTGAGAGTGTTTGGGTGTTTCCCAGTGATGGGTTGCAGCTGGAAGGGCATCTGCTGTGTAAAACATATGCTGGATAAGTTGGTGGTTCATTCCACTGTGGCGACCCCCTCTGTGTATGTGTGTGTGGAGTCCATGCATTTGTGTTCACGTTGTGTACACTGAGAGTCTGGTTTCCGGAGAGCGCCTCGTCTTTAGTCTGGAGCAGGTGCTAAGAGAGGGGTCTGGGTGCAGACCTGGTGCAGTGCAATCTGTGCTGCATCCAATGCTTTTTAATAGGCTCACCTAACCCCACTCCTAACCCTACCCCTCACAGTGACGTCACTCGCTCCATTGAGTGCATTGTGTCTGACATTGACATCTCTGAGTGATGCAATCTCAGTTTGCCTCATAAAGGCTGCATCCAGATACTATTGGGTGCTAATGACAATGCATTGATCAATTCTGGTGAAGAGCAGAACGTGACACCTTTAACATTTAAAAGAGGAAGGAAGATAAAAGAAATGTCTGAATCTGTGCTGCTCGACTGCTCATGTGTTGGTCTTCTTCTGTGCAGATGGAAAACTCCTCTGAAACTGACCTGTTTAAGTCCAAAATATCCAAAGAGAATGATTTGCTCCTGGGAATCATCTACTCCATCTTTGGTAAGTTTAAAATGAGTGTGAAAAAAACAGCTGAACACTTTATTAAATTTAAGTGAGGTTCTTTATAACCAAGTAAAGGCTAGTGCTTAAAGGGGACCTACTATATGTCTCTGATGTCCCTAGAGTGTTTGTGTGAAATTTCAGCTCATGCCTGTCGCTTTAAATGAGATTCTGCTCTTTTTTTAAAGAGGGTGGAGCTAGAAATAGTGGAAGATTCAAAAATAACACAGGCTCATTGTGGATACGTACCCCTGTCTATATTTCTAGAGAGCTTGAATTATGTAGCCAGAGGTACGTCTGGTTGCATTTCATTTTGAAAACAAATGCTATGGGGTGGTATGATGTAAATGGCTCACCTGCTTATGTCGGTGGAGTTGGGATGCAGAACAGAGTTGACCGCAATGATTGGGTTCGAGTCTGGTGAAGTATGGTTCCAGAGACCAGGTAAAACAAAAGCAAAATAAATAAATAAATAAACAACAGTCTGAAAATGTGGTGAAAACAGGTGGACACACTGCATTTTCTTGATTGCTTTTGGAAACACAGTTTACGGTAAATTTCTATAATTTAACAGCCGTTATTTTACGATAAATTTCTATAATTTAACAGTTGTTATTTTACGGTAAATTTCTGTAATTTAACAGCTGTTATTTCACGGTAAATTTCTATAATTTAACGGTCGTTATTTTACGGTAAATTTCTATAATTTAACGGTCGTTAATTTACGGTAAATTTCTATAATTTAACAGTCGTTATTTTACGGTAAATTTCTATAATTTAACGGTCGTTATTTTACGGTAAATTTCTATAATTTAATGGTCGTTATTTTACGGTAAATTTCTGTAATTTCTGTGAATTATGTAGCAAGAGGTATGTCTGGCTGCATTTCATTTTTAAAACAAATGCTATGGGGTGGTATGATGTAAATGGCTCACCTGCTTATGTCGGTGGAGTTGGGATGCAGAACAGAGTTGACCGCAATGATTGGGTTCAAGTCTGGTGAAGTATGGTTCCAGAGACCAGGTAAAACAACAGCAAAAATAAATAAATAAATAAACAACAGGCTGAAAATGTGGTGAAATCAGATGGACGCGACTGCATTTTCTAGATTGCTTTTGGAAACACAGTTGAGTTTATGGACGGGAGTGGGTGAGTCCCTCAGTAGGTCATCAGTAAGGCCAGAGGGAATCTGCGGATGTTTTTTTGCTATTTCTGCGTTTCTTTTTAAAAATTTGCAGATTTCTGCGGAATTATTTTGTGATTATCATAATTAAAACCTTAATATGTTAAGGTTAAAACCTTAACATATTATCTTTTTAACTTTTGTTTAGTGTTTAAAATGCAAATCCATTTAGATTCCCTTTTTTTATAAATTATTTTTAGGGGTTTTTCACCTTTATTATGATAGGAAAGTAGAGATTTCAGACAGGAAAGCATTGGGAGCCAAGAGAGGGGAAGGATCGGCAAAGGACCTCGAGCCGGGAATTGAACTCGGGTCACCGTGAGCACGTTGGTGCTACAGTATATGTCGGCGCACAATACCACTAGGCTATTACCATTTAGATTCACTTTATTTGGTAAACAAAGCAAGACTCTTATATAATATCTCGACTAAAAGACAGAAAATATTACTGTACAAACTGTATTGTACATAAATCAGATGAACACATTAGTCAGATTTTCACATTAGTCAATAATATTACTGTAATTAATTTAAAAACTGAATAAATGTAGATTTACACACATTTACTCAAGTAAATAAACAGAATTAATGATGGGCTAAAAATCGCGCGCAGATTCCGTGTGGGCCTAGTCATCAGCAAGCTGCCCTGGCCGAGAGTAGTGTATATTTCCGCAAGAAGAGGATCAAAAAGAGTAAACAGCGGCCTCTGGTGGATATACAAAAACTGCAGGCAGACTTACCTAAGGTCATGTATTTCGCTGTCCCCAAAAATGTAGACCTGGGTACGTATCCGCAATGAGCCTGGGTGGTTCAGAAAGCAAGACTAAAGTCCTATGCTTATGAGGGAGAGATCTTCGCTTTCCCCATCTGATGATGTGTACAAAGCGATAATGTCAATCAAAGTGTTTCTGCAGACTGATTTTATCAAGTGTGATTATAGAAAATAAAAATAAATTCATTTTTATCATAAGAAGCTGCTTATATTCACAGACTTTTACAACACAACTGTTTTAACCCCCTATTTATTATTATTATTATTAATTCTTGTTAACTTTATCATTATTACTCTTTTTATTATTATTTATTATTTCTTTGTCATTTTATTTTTATATTTTTATCTGTCTTTCTCTGTATTATTTTGTCTTGTTTTGTTTTTTTAGGTGTGCTTTCTCTGATGGGAAACTCCACTCTGCTGTTTGTCGCTTATCGTAAGAAATCATCTCTAAAGCCGGCGGAGCTTTTCATCATCAATCTCTCCATCAGCGATTTGGGCATGACAGTCTTCCTCTTTCCCTTCGCCATTCCCTCTGCCTTCGCTCACAGGTAAGATCTTTCAATGCAGTGTCAATAGGTTAAGTTGCTTCATTTTTTTCACCTCAAATACATTGCTCATATCTCCTCTACGTTTTCTTTTACAGTGGCAGAAAATTTTGATTTTGTCCCACATTGACTACTACAATGCTTTGCTTGTAGGCATTTCAAAATCTAATAAACCTAAATAAACTGCAGCATGTCCAAAAATCAGCTGAGAACAGTTTTGGAAATTCTACATTTGCTCCCTATTAGCCTTTGTGTTGATTTTAACCGCTTAACTGTCACCCCCACTCTTTGAACATAGACACATGAAAATTGCATGTTCACCTTAAACGAAAGCCAATCAAACACCTTGGAGCGCAGATTTAAGCTTGGTGTCATTTTAAAGAACACATACAAGTGATTTAAGGGACAATTTCTTTCATATAGCATGCAGCCAACGAGTTTTCACTATAATTTCCCTCAAATCACTTGTTGAAGTCCTTGAAGTCAATACATTCATTGACGAGCACATGCAAACAATTCATGTTTGCCGATCGCTTGCTAACAGGAAGTGATAACCTCATGAGCAGTCAGCCATTTTATACAACCTCAGAGATTTCAAATTAAAAGTCCCAAACAAAATAAATTCACAAATAATACATGTAACATTCTCAATAACAAGAAATTATCTTAGAAACCAAACAACTTATATACATAATTTACAAAGTAACAACAAACAGTTACATTCAGATTGTAGCTGAAGTGAAAAAACTATTACACGTACCGGCTACTATATTAGGTACACCTTACTAGTACCCGGTTGGACCCCCTTTTGCCTTCAGAACTGCCTTAATCCTTCGTGGCATAGATTCAACAATGTACTGGAAATATTCCTCTGAGATTTACGCCTATATTGACATGATTTGTCGGCTGCACATCCATGATGTGAATCTCCCGTTCCACCACATCCCAAATGTGCTCTATAGGATTGAGATCTGGTGACTGTGGAGGCCATTTGAGTACAGTGAACTCATTGTCATGTTTAAGAAACCAGTCTGAGATGATTAACGGTTTATGACATGGTGCGTTATCCTGCTGGAAGTAGCCATCAGAAGATGGGTACACTGTGGTTATAAAGGGATGGACATGGCCTGTAACAATATTCGGGTAGGCTGTGGCATTGGTCAATTGGTACTAATAGGCCCAAAATGTGCCAAGAAAACATCCCCCACACCATTACACCACCACTTTCAGTCTGAATCATTGATACAGACGGGTGGATGCATGCTTTTATGTTGGTAATGCCAAATTCTGACCCGACCATTCAAATGTGGTCTTCTGCTGCTGTAGCTCATCAGCCTCAAGGTTTTTCGTGTTGTGCATTCAGAGATGCTCTTCTGCAGACCTCAGTTGTAACGAGTAGTTATTTGAGTCACTGTTGCCTTTCTATCAGCTGGAACCAGTCTGGCCATTCTCCTCTGACCTCTGGCATCAACAAGGCATTTGCACCCACAGAACTGCCCCTCATCGGATAGTTTCCACACATGACCACCAGATGACATCCAGTTTCCATTTGCGAACATGAAAGGGCGCCCCCTATGTTTTGAGGAATGTGAACCATATTTTTTCATACTTCGACAATATCTGTAATGTTGACATACAACGGGCCGTTTGGTGGTATTTGATTTAAATTTAGCCTCTAAAACAAAAAACATTGATTTATGATTTATAGCGTGCAAATAATCAAGAATTGACTATATATATATTTTTTTCATATTAATTGCACAGAGGAGCCCTAGATAAAATTCTGCTTAAGGCCCCCTAAATGTTTGGGACGGCCCTGCATTTGCATCACCTCTCCTTATGATCAACTCTTTTGGAGTAATCAGTTTGCATGTCACTTTGTAAGGTGGTGAACTTGTTCTGCAAAGTACTTGGGTTTGAGTCCCGCTTCCACAAAAAAAAAAAAAAAAACAATGTAAAATCAACGTAAGTATATGGGTTCGCAGTGCACTTTTCACCTACGTCTGCTTGTGAAAACACTATTGGTTGGGTTTAGCTCAGTGGTTCGCTAGCTGATCTGGATGACTAGCACCACCTCCTCCTGGTTGTGTACAAGAAGATGAGCAACTGGAACATTCAATATAACCAACCCAAGTTCACTGGAGATATGTTTCTGGTTCTATGTCTATGTTTGTTTGCAATTTTTGAATTTTACAAATCCACTAGAAAACTGTACATTTTTGACAATCTTAAATACATTACTGGGGCATGTTTTCTCATACATGCTTTTTATATGGCCTTCTCATAAATCCTCCAGAGGCTGCTATGTACATTTTTATGAATTTCAATATCCTTCTTGCACTCATCCATAAGAAGCCAGTTGGCTTGTTATGATGCATATATCAGCTTGATATTGACTGACCTACACTGCCCCCCTTCCCTAAACCCATTGCAGTATAACGAACATGCTTTTGCCATAATTTCACACTGCTTTTTTTTTTTTTTTTTTTTTTGGGGGGGGGGGGGGGGTTGCTTTATCTGGTTTTTGCTGGACTTCAGTATGCTCCGCATCACACAAGTCTTGGTTGGGGTGGAATTACAGGAGCTGTCCAGGAGAAATAACAAAACTGGAACTCTTGGGGAAAACAGGAGTGTTGGCTGGTGGTCAGTGCGAAAAGGAACAAAAGTCAGCAACATCATACAGCCCCATATTGTTTTACACTTAAAATGTAGCCAGATGTGGCCCAGGGCACATATTTTACAGTTCCCAAAAATGCAGCACATTTTTCCTACATTAATCTAAAAGTAATCACCTGAACCCCTGTGAGAAAAAAAAGTAGGTCCCCCTGCTTCTCTCCCCGACCTCGCCACATGAGAACCCAAAACATTAATAATTCTGAGTGTGCCTCACACGGGTGAGTGGGCTTGACAAACCACATTTAGAAAATATTTGTTCATCTTGCTGACACTTTATCCGACACTTGCACCAGTTTTGCACATTTGCACCAGACATGTTGTTATGATCACTCCCCCTCCTAACTCTAGCACTGAATTCTCTGAACACTTACAGTTCCTTTGTATAATCATTACTTTTTATGTGTATTGCCTCTTCTTGTTGGATCACTGAATGCCTTCTCAGTTGTAAGTCACTTTGGACAAAAGCCTCTGCTGAATGAATAAATGTAAATGTATTCTTAATAAACCTGTGTTGAATAAAATGCACCTTAAATGCCGTATTTGAAATTCACAAAAATGTGGACAGCGCCCTCTAGTGGAATTGTCATCTGAAACGTGCAATGAAATGCACACAGAGCAACGTATTTTAATAATTGTATTCCCAATGAACCAGTGTTGACAAAAATGCACCCTAATTCATTCATTCATTTTCCTTCGGCTTAGTCCCTTTATTCATCTGGGGTCACCACAGCGGAATGAACCAGCAAATATTCCAGCATATGTTTTACACAGCGGATGTCCTTCCAGCTGCAACCCAGTGCTGGGAAACACCCATACACTCTTACATTTACACACATACGCTACGGTCCATTTAGTTTATTCAATTCACCTATAGCGCATGTGTTTAGACTGTGGGGGAAACCGGAGCACCTGGAGGAAATCCACAGCAACATGGTGAGAACATGCAAACTCCATGCAAAAATGGCAACTGGCCCAGCTGGGACTCGAACCAGCGACCTTTTTGCTGTGAGGCGACAGTGCTAACCACTGAGTAACCGTGCAGCCCACACCCTAATTAACATACTATAAATTTTCAAAAATGTAAACAGTGTGTAAATTTGTCATCTGAATCATGCAGCAAAACACACCGGGAGCAACGTATTTTGTTTTGTCGAAAACACAGGCTGAAGCATGCATTTCAAATGAGCCTGAGCTAGAAGATTCAGCTTTAAAATCAGAAGAATCAATTAATTTTGTATCAAATAAATGCAGTCTTGGTGGACAGAATAGGCTGCTTGAAAGACGTTCAAAAATCTTACCTCAAACATTTGACTAGTAGTGTACACTGAATCGTTTCACTCCACAACAAACACATGATAGTGTTTATGCTCCTTTAGACTGTTAACATTTTCTTTCACCATATAGATATTTAGGAACTGTTCACTGCAAGTTTTTAAGCACAAACAGTTCTTCTGAGGCATTGCTGTGAACCTTTATCTTCAAGAGCCTCTTTATATATACGTATCTGTTTTCCCCTTAGATGTGGATGTGTGCTCTTGAGGCTCATTAAAGCAGGTCATCTCGTTCTCTCTATCATCAGCTTAAAGGCGTCCGAGTAATAAAAGCAAATGAAATTGCATTTAACAGCTGGAAACACAACACCGCAGCTCTGTGTCCTCAGAGCCAGGACTCTCTGAACGCTGGGCTTTTTTATGACACAGTTTTATATGCTGTACCTTTTTTTCATTCCTTCTTTTTTTGTGCAGGCTTAAAAACACTGATGTTGAAATACCTTTTTTTTATGTCTCAGGTTATGTAGTATAAAAATAATGTGTGAACCTTTTCAGAAAAATCAGCAGTAACACTTTAAAATAAGGCTCCATTAGTTAATGTTAGTTCATGTAACCTGTTGAAAAGCTGTGTTGCAGCTGGGGTGCCAGAAAAAAATCGTTAAAGAATGGGCAGTAAAATACAGAAATTTACCATAAAATAGCGACCGTTAAATTACAGAAATTTACCATAAAATAACAGCCGTTAAATTAAAGAAATTTACCGTAAAATAACAAACGTTAAATTACAGAAATTTACAGTAAAATCAAAATCACAAATTTCCTTAAATTTTAATTTACAGTAAATTTCTGCAATTTAACAACCGTTATTTTTCGGTAAATTTCTGTAATTTAACGGCTGTTATTTTTGGTAAATTTCTGTAATTTAACGGCCATTATTTTACGGTAAATTTCTGTAATTTAATGGCTGTTATTTTTGGTAAATTTCTGTAATTTAAAAGTCGTTATTTTATGGTAAATTTCTGTAATTTAACGGGCGTTATTTTACGGTAAATTTCTGTAATTTAACGGCTGTTATTTTTTGGTCAATTTCTGTAATTTAATGGCCGTTATTTTACTGTAAATTTCTGTAATTTAACGGCCGTTATTTTATGGTACATTTCTATAATTTAACAGCTGTTATTTTACGGTAAATTTCTATAATTTAATGGTCGTTATCTTACGGTAAATTTCTGTATTTCAACGGCCGCTGTTTTACCGTAAATTTCTGTAATTTAACGGGCGCTATTTTACTGTAAATTTCTGTAATTAAACGGGCACTATTTTACGGTAAATTTCTGTAATTTAACGGGCGCTGTTTTACTGTAAATTTCTGTAATTGAACGGGCGCTATTTTACGGTAAATTTCTGTAATTTAACGGGCGCTATTTTACTGTAAATTTCTGTAATTTAACGGGCGCTATTTTACGGTAAATTTCTGTAATTTAACGGGCGCTATTTTACTGTAAATTTCTGTAATTGAACGAGCACTATTTTACTGTAAATTTCTGTAATTTAACGGGCGCTATTTTACGGTAAATTTCTGTAATTTAACGGGCGCTATTTTACGGTAAATTTCTGTAATTTAACGGGCGCTATTTTACGGTAAATTTCTGTAATTTAACGGGCGCTATTTTACTGTAAATTTCTGTAATTGAACGGGCGCTATTTTACGGTAAATTTCTGTAATTTAACGGGCGCTATTTTACTGTAAATTTCTGTAATTGAACGGGCGCTATTTTACGGTAAATTTCTGTAATATAACGGGCGCTATTTTACTGTAAATTTCTGTAATTTAACGGGCGCTATTTTACTGTAAATTTCTGTAATTTAACGGGCGCTATTTTATGGTAAATTTCTGTAATTTAACGGGCGCTATTTTACTGTAAATTTCTGTAATTTAACGGGCGCTATTTTACTGTAAATTTCTGTAATTTAACGGGCGCTATTTTACTGTAAATTTCTGTAATTTAACAGGCGCTATTTTATGGTAAATTTCTGTAATTTAACAGGCGCTATTTTATGGTAAATTTCTGTAATTTAACAGGCGCTATTTTATGGTAAATTTCTGTAATTTAACAGCCGTTATTGTTTATGTTAATGGGTTTTTTTTTTTTTTGTCACCCCAGTTGCTGTAAAAAAAACATAAAATAACATATTTTTTACAGTGTATTTACTGTAGTGCAACAAAATGGTTTTCTTTCTTAGATTTTTTTGTCTTGTTTCAAGTCCACATATCTAAACATCCTTCAATCAATAAGCTTTTTCTAGACCAGCAAAAGATATTGCATTAAAAAAAAAAAAAAAAAAGTCAAAATAAAGTGAGTTTTTCCTTAAAACAAGCCAAATAATCTGCCAATGGGGTAAGCAAATATTTGTGAACAAAACCAAGATTTTTTTGTTTACTCCATTATTATAAAGAATTTGAAAATGCCATATGGGATCATAGTTAGATGAAACGTTGGCACAGGACGTCAACATGTGGTCATTTTGTTTGGAAATGAAAATCAGGTTGACGTAACAACACGTCAGGCTGACATCAATGTCCAACATCAGACAGACATTATATTTTGGTTACTCTCCAACCTAAAAACAACAAAATATTAATGTCTAATGGTGTTACAGCTTGACGTTGTGTGGACATTACCAATATGACATCTATCAGATGTTGGATATGGTTACCATACCTGACAAATAAATTTCAGAATTTGACGTCAATATGATGTTGGTTTAAGATATTGGTTCAACACTGGATTTTCCAGCACAACCTAAAATCAATAAAATATCAATGTCATTTCATGTCATTATTGGACGTCAAAATAACATTTTGCTTAGATGCTGGCGACCTAAATCTAACCATTAACGTCTTATGACGTTGTGTGTCTGCTGGGTTCTAACTTAATGGTTACACTTCATTTTAAGGTATCCTTGTTACTTTAAATCAACTGAAATCTCTCAGATTTGATATTTTAAAAAATATCTTTGTTTTTGTTTTGAAGATTATTGGTTTTGGGAATTACAAGAATTTATGACAGAATATTCATACTGGGGACAATTAAACCTTATTTAATTTGTATTTGATATTAACCAACATATTCATGAAAGATAAAAAAAAATTCTGAAAGATAAAAAAACGAAATATAGTTAAGTATTTAATGATTATACTATTTTCATAACCCAAATATAACCCAATATAGGACAAAAGAATTTATGAACCTGGACACACAGATAAAAAAAATAATAGTTAAATTAGTTTGAAGAAAACATCAATAGGTGTCCATTTTTGGAAATTAATATTTATGCAGCATCTGAAAACTGAATAATTAAGCTTGAATACTGATCTGATAGTATTTGCAAGTTTTTGAAAATCTGGAATCTGATGTGCAAAAAAAAACGACATATTTAGAAATTCATCTTAATGTACTAAAGGATATTCTTCGAAAAAAGAGTTAGGGGTGCATCCCCAGCATCCTAGCCAAATTTGCCTCAATGAACTCCTAATTTGCTGCTTATTAATAGTCGGTCACACTTTATTTTGATGGTTCATTTGTTGAATTTAAGTTACATTGCATCTAAATGCCAACTAATTCTCATTAGATTAAGTGTAGACTGTTAGGCTGAGGTTATGGTTAGTGTAAGCTGACATGTACTTGCTAAGTTTCTTATAGTCAGTTAAATGTCTGTTTAGCAGCAGTATCAACAGATATTAAGCAGACAGTCTACTAATACTCAAATGGACCATCAAAATAAAGTGTTAGGGATTAAAGATTAGGGATGTAGAATAAAATCATGCAGAATATGTGCTTTAAAAACACTAATAAAGAGCCAATATCAAAATAACAGGATGGTAATAAGCGACTAGTTAATAGTGAGAAATGATGCTTAAACTAAAGGGTTTCATACAAATTATGCTTGCATTACTGCCAGTGCTTCATATATTATATAGTACAATTCTTTTATTTAAATGCTTGTTTTTACTCTGCTCCGCATGATTCCCAGCTCGATACATGAGAATTAATTTTCACGGTTCTTTTCTTGTGATCTCTGATCCACGAGGGGAAATGTAGCACTTCGACAGTGCACACAGCAGCCCAAAGCTTTCTTTTACTTTATTGTTAGTTATTGCTAACTCTCCCTGCTGTGCAGATTCATACAGTCATAAATGATGCTGCTATATACATTAGGCTCTACTTCAATTGTAATGTTACATCCATTATTACATTGCAAAAGCCAGAGGAGCGTAATGCGATGTTAGTATTGGTGTTCCTAGTCCACAAAACCAGTCAAGTTGTAAAGATTAGGACTTATACATCACATGAAGGCTGAATAAATTATGTCTCCACTGATCTATGTATAGCATTAGACGATCTATAAATCTAGTAATCTCAGAATCTCAGCAGAGTTCATTTATGACTCATAAAAAAGCTATACATTAATTATTACCAGGCCTATCATCTGGGGAATAAATTAAACAATATATGAATTGCTATTGATTAAATGTCTCGTCATGCATTATTCCTTTAATAGCAGAGTTTAATAGATATAGAGCATGTTAATGCTTTATTTGCTGAGGCACATTGTTATTAACTACATCCACACTACACCAGTTTTCAGATGACCAATCAGAGACTTGTACACTGTAAAACAGTCAACATTATCAAATGAAATGAGTGTAGGTAACTCAAAATTGACTGAAAGTTAATACTACTAATTTGAAAAGAGTTGTGAACTCAGTGTTGAAGGTAATGAGTTGATTAAAAACCTCATTACTTCAACTTAAATGGAGTAAGTTCACAGCACTCGTCTAGATTCGTTTTTGAACTCAAATGGTTTGTAGCAATCGGTTTCCTCAAACGGTTTGAGTTGCCTTCACTTATTGGGTTTTACAGTACTCGGTTGATTTGAGTTCTCTTCATTTATTAGGTTTACTGGGCTCAAACTGCTTCTTTTACTCAAATGGATTAAGTTCACAGTACTCATTAAGATTAGTTTTTTAACTTAAATGGTTTGTTGCAATCGGTTTCCTCAAATGGTTTGAGTTACCTTAACTTATTGGGTTTTACAGTGTAGTTTATGTGACATTGTCATTTTGAAATCATATTGTTCTGTCCATTCTGAGCAGATTTGAGATGCTGAGTAAAGGTACAGTTTCAAAATCCTCTCAAATTTATAAATGTGGATTTTTGGAACAGGTCAAATCCTGATTGCTTTTTAAGCATAAAAGCAGTCTTAAATCTTCTGTCCAGTGCAGATGTTAGTTTAGGGTTGGAATATTTTATGTAATAAATATTATTGCATAACCGTTTTTGTTAAATGTTTATAAATAAATGTGTTCATGGTGTAACGTAAGTAAAAGAGTTTAGGATGTTTTCCTGAGAAAAAAACTTACATCCCAATTACAGCAAAAATATTACCAAATATCATTTAATGATAATGATAAAAGTGCAGATGTCTTTTCGATGTAGGCTTATTGATCCTAAAAAAAATCTCACTTGAAGGGTCATGAAACCCCCCTCTTTCAATTCAAGTCTTCCTTAGAAGTTTTTCAAAAAATGCTCTATGATGGGCGTGGAGCGCTGAGAGCAGAGGTAGGAGTGGGTGTCGCCGGCAGAGCAGGGGAAAAAGGGGGAGGGGGCGAACTACTATCAGTTGGTTCACCAACTTAAGACAAAAAAAAAACAAAAAACAAAATGTGAGATGCATGATTTTATAGTTTTGCCATTAGTCATACAATTTTATACAAAAGTTTGTCCACCCCTGATGATTTTCATAATTGCAAGCCATAGCCTGATCAAAATCAACAATTTCATTTGGATATATTTTATACCCTAGGAAAAAAGCAACATTTCAGTTCTGAAATAAAATGTATTTAATCAACAGATGCAATGCAATATAAGTCTTAACAAAATCAGACATGTGCAAAAATTTTGGCACCCCAACAGAATAATTACATCAATTTTTTTAATGAACTTTTGCAGAAATAGCCGCCTGTAGACGCTTCTTAAAGCCAAGGATATCTCCCTGAAGTGCATGCTGGAGGCAATTTGGGCCATTCTTCCCTGCAAAACTTCTTCAGTTCAGTCAGGTTTGATGGGCGCTGTGCATGAATGGCCATTTTCAAATTAATAAATACATTTTCGATGATGTTCAAGATCTGGAACAGTGCTTTTGGTCATTGTCCTGCTGAAACATCTAAACATAACTTTAGCCTCTTGACTGATTCCTGAACATTGTTCTTCAGAATCTGCTGATACTTTACCTTACCTGGCTGAGGTTTGATCTCTTTCAGAACTTGCAGGTGTTTTTTCACCTTTTTTATAGAGAGGCTCTGCATTTAACTACCACCTATATAACCTAGACCTTCACTTTCCTTTAAAAAATGTAGGATAAAATTATATTTTGAGAACTTTCTGAGCCCAGAGCTTTACATGCTGTATACACAGATTAATGCAAGCATGTAACGTAATGTGTTTATTAAAAAAAGAGTAAGGAGCTACTCGATGTCCCTACCTGTCATCATGTTTCAGTTGATATTACATCAGACAGTCAGAATCTGCTGATACTGGCTGAAACCCATGCAACCTTTACCTCTGACAAGGTTTTTTGTACCTGTGCTTGCCACATATCCCAACAGCATGATGGACCCTCCACCATATTTAACAGTAGGAAGCATGTTCTTCTCCTGGAATGCTGTGTTCTTGTTCCGCCATGCAAAGCGCCTGTTGTTTTGGCATTTGTCCACAGTATATTTTTCCAAAATGATTCAGGCTTGTCCAGATAAGCCTTTGCATACCTCGAACGACTCTTCTACTTTCTGCAAGACTCTCACCCTTCCATTGAGCTGTTCTTTGTGAAGAGTCCGCTGAACTGTGGAACAATGTACAATGACATTATCAGCAGCAAGATGTTCTTGGAGCTCTTTGGAGGTGGTCTGTTCTTTGTCTGTGACCATTCTAACCATTCTTCACCTTTGCCTTTCAGATATTTTTCTGGGTCTAGCACATCTTTCCTTCACAAGAACGTTTCCTGTGGCCTTCCATTTTCTTACTATATTTCTGACTGTGGATATGGAGACTATAAACCTTTGTGATAGCTTTTAGCATCCTTATCCTAATTCATATTGGTGAATTATCCTAGGAGAAGCACAACTAGCAATCATCTATCTTAAATATCCTTTTTCAGGATTGGTTGCACCAGTGTTGGGATTGTTAAGGCCCACTGGGTCACTCAAATTAATTTTGCGTTGAAATCAATCAGCATTGTGACTACAGATTTTGAAATCCACACAATTAAAAGGGTGCCCAAACTTTTGCACAGACTATTTTTCACTTTCAATTTAACTTCATACATCTCAATACTGCTACACTACGTATTTCTGTCTGAAAAACATGACATTGTCTAGCTTTCTCTAGAAACCGAATGGCATTTCACTGTAAACTTCTCTTTTAAAGAAAGATCCCATTATTATCCAGCCACAGAGGGGAGCCCAAATTTTTGCATAAGACTGTATATAATAGGCTATTCATAATTTTGTATAATAAATAACCACAATTTCTTATATCATTATAAAGATAATCATGTTTATATAAATTCTATAAATGAGGAAGACTTCTCTCCTCCTAAATCCTGGGGTCTGAATGCTGACAACGTTGATAGCAGTACAGCAGGTCTCTATCTCTATCTATTCCAACCATTAGCCCTGCCGGTAATCTGGAAGATATTAATGGGTGGACACAGCATCATGACAATGTGTCTGAATGGTAACAAATTCAACTGATAAAACACAAAGTCTGCCATTCTACAAATCTCATCCAGCTCTCCCGACAAAAATTCTTGCTACACACAAACAGGTTGGCTGTATTGGTAGTCCTGGTGGCATCGCGTAAACAAACCCTGTGGATCGTGGAAACAACCTAAATAACTAAATATACTCCATTCACAACCACCTAAATGCGCTGTCTCACAGCTTGACAGGTCTGTCCATATGGGTCTGTGAAAAAGCACATGCTGGCATGAATAGTTAAGAAGCAGGCTCTTCTCATAGGATAAGAAGACTCTATGAATAATAATGAGGAAACCGACGTGTCATCTCTGGACAGGCACATAGATGGCTACACCATCGATTTTGATCCGCCCCAATAAATATTTTAAACCTGGAAGCTATAAATTAGCTGAAAAAAGCTCAGAAATATCCATTTTTTTCCCAAAATGAAAGCGGACAGGTGCTAATGTTACATTAATTGATGCTCAACTCTGTTAAAATCTCTAAAAAAAAGTACTCAAGGGTTTCTTGAACTATTAAAGCAATGGACTTTTGTAAAATGACATCAGAAGGGTAGCCTGAGCATCAAAGACTGACAACTTGTGAGTGAAAGTTGGTAACACCAGTTATATTTCCCTTTAAAAGTGCTGCGTGTATGTTTTTTGACTATTCTAAAACATTGCCTACTATGTTTGCAGATACACGTTAAGTGAGCATACTTCTTTATCTGTAAAACAATGCTAAAGTCATTTATTCTCCTTTGAGAATCTGCGTTCCCTAACAGAATGTCTGTCTTTATTTTAGTCTCTATAACCAGCCCACTGCCAGTTTACCCAATTGTATTTTACCAGCCTGGGTTGCCTTGGTAGAAAACACAGAGTATTACATTTTAGTCATGAAGGCTGTCTCAATATATGCATGCGCTGGCAAAAATGTGACCTCCAGAGGACACTAGCAGCCTCCGAAATGAGACGCAGATTCAGTTATAAAAATTAACACATTAATTATAAATGATATAAATATTACAAACATAACCGTTAACTGAGCAGCTTACAGTGTAAGGTCAATTGTTCGGCACACTCGTTCTGCTTTTGTTGTAAATCTGGCAACCTGCACGTGCGTGGAGACATCGGAGGAGGGGCCGCGTAAAAAAACACTAATATTTAGATTTTGGCCTGCAATACTTAGTTCTACCACTAGCTGTCAAATCAACATAATGCATCTGTAGTGAGGACGTAACAGGATATTCTCATTACGTTTGCTCAGCTAGAGGGTTAACAGACTCATGTTATATCTCTTTTCAGGTGGCTGTTCACGGAGGTGATGTGCATGTGTTATGCCTTCTGTGGAGTTTTGTTCGGCCTCTGCAGCCTCAGCAATCTGACCGTACTGTCCTGCGTGTGCTGGCTTAAAGTCTGCTGCCCAAACTACGGTAAGAACACAGAACAAGCGAAACAAATCAGGCTCAAATGTATTCGCCATGATCGGCTGTTTCTGGAGGATTTTTTCATTTTTTAATTCAGATGGCTGTGTACTATGTGTGGGCATCACAGCGGCGCAGTGGGTAGCATCATCGCCTCACAGCAAAAAGGTCACTGGTTTGAGCTTGGGCTGAGTCGGTTGGCATTTCTGTGTGGAGTTTGCATGTTCTCCCCGTGTTCATGTGGCTATCCTTCGGGTGCTCTGGTTTCCCCCACAGTCCAAACACATGCAGTATAGGTAAATCGGATAAACTAAATTGTCCATAGTGTATGAGTGTGTGTGAATTTTAGTGTATAGGTTTTTTAACCATGCTATAAGAAAGTACTTTAAATAATTTGTTGTGGTAATTCTATAGTTGCTAGCACACCAACTATAGCAATATAAACTAATTAGATAAGGCAAGGCACGTTTATTTATATAGCACATTTCATACACAATGGTAATTCAAAGTGCTTTACATAAACAAGAAAAAAAGAGAAAAGAAAATTAAAAATGATTAAAAGAAGAGAAAAACATAATAGTGCGATCTGTCGGACGTAGCACAGTGCTCATTCAGTAAAGGCACAGCTAAACAGATGTGTTTTCAGTCTTGATGTGAATGTGCCTAATGTTGGAGCACATCTGATCATTTCTGGAAGCTGATTCCAGCAGCGAGGGGGCGCTGTTAGTAGCTGAAGGCAGATTCACCCTGCTTTGACTGAACTCTTGGAATTTCTAGTTTATATGATCCTAAAGATCTGAGTAATCTGTTAGGTTTGTATTCAGTCAGCATATCTGTAATGTATTGAGGTCCTAGGCCATTTACTGACTTATAGACAAGTAGTAATACTTTAAAATCTATTCTGAATGTAACTGGGAGCCAGTGTAAAGACCTGAGGACTGGTGTGATGTGCTCTGATTTCCTGGTTCTGGTCAAAATTCAGGCCGCAGCGTTCTGGATGAGCTGTAACTGTCTGACTGCCTTTTTGGGAAGGCCAGTGAGGAGGCCGTTACAGTAATCCACCCTGCTGCTGATAAAAGCATGAACAAGTTCTGAGAAAAGCTCTGATTCTTGCAATGTTTTTGAGATGATAGTATGCTGATTTACTAACTGCTTTGATATGACTATTAAAACTCAGATCTGACTCCAGAGTCACACCAAGATTCTTGACCTTATTTTTTGTTGTTTGACCCATAGTGCCAAGGCACGCGTTCACCTTAAGAACCTCATCTCTTTTCCCAAATGCAATCACTTCAGTTTTCTCTTTGTTTAACTGAAGAAAGTTTTGGCACATCCAATTGTTAATTTCATCAATACATTGGCAGAGGGTGTCAATGGGGCTGTAGTCATTAGGCAGTAAGGCTAGGTAGATCTGAGTGTCTTCAGCATAGCTGTGGTAGGAGATTTGGTTCTTTCTCATTATTCGGCTCAGAAGGAGCATGTAAAGGTTAAACAGGAGAGGTGCCAGAATTGAACCTTGTGGGACTCCACATGTCATGGCTGTCCACCTCGACCTATGGTCACCTTTACTGATATAGTAACCTCTCCCTTCAAGACAAGATCTGAACCATTTGAGGACGGTCCCAGACAGCCCAACCCAGTTTTCCAGCCTATCCAGTTTAATTACCCTAATTTCTGAAGTTTTCTACAACTATAGGGTATATTATACTACAATGCATGCAAGTACACTAAAGGCTGATTTATACTTCTGCATCAAGCGCAATTTCATGGTGCGGGAGCCTTTGCGCAGTCACATAGCCCTCACTGTGGCTGACGCGCACGTCTGAAAACTTGAATTACATATCGAACGCATATCGCACGCTCTGTGATTGGTTGCCTTGATAGAGTGTGGGTGGGACTGAGAGCCGCAAGCTCAATGTTTATAAGTGTTGAGTCCTGTGAAAGATCTCTAGATGGAATCTGTTGTTTTGTGTTTACCTTATGATTAAAGTTGCTGCATGCCCGCTGGTTCCCGCCTCTGAATGAGTGAGTTTTTACTACTTGTACATTAAGGTAGCGTTTAAAAAAAACAAAACACCAGCGAAGAAACTCGACACAGGAACATAAAACACTACTGCCAGCTAGCGTTTCAGAAGTGTTATTGCAGAGCAGCACTGTGCACTGCAATCACTCGACGCAAAAGTATAAATCAGCCTTAAGACATGTTATCATATAGTTTTTAAATGGGGGAAATAATGCAAGGAAGCCCTGCCTTTTAGTAAAGAATCCAACAATTGACCACTAGATTGACTGACGATTTTCTGGGGAGAAGCTCAGTTCAGACGTATGTTTTTATAAGACGGTTTCTGCAGCTTCATTGTTATGAGCTCTCAGGGGTCAACAAACTTAATGAAATCTCAGCGAATAGTTGGCTCACTGATATGGAATACAGATCAAAACAAAGCTTAAAACATCTACTTGAACCAGCTACACAATTTCTCTGGTTTTTTAATCTGAATGAAATGAACGCAAGGTGTAGTAATTCCCATCTTAACTCATTGTTTTAAATGATTTCTCGCCTTTGCCTTTCAAACGCAAATCATATGATGGAGACCACTTGACAATGTACAATCTTGTAAACAAAGAGGTTGCTGTAATTTTGGGAGATTTGGTGTCGGGAGTAAGTTGGAAATTACTTCTGAAGACGAGGAAGATCAGAGGCTGCTTTGAGAATGTGTGACATCTTATTTGCATAAGCTTGGGCGATCTGAAAAAATGAAGTTCTTTTCAGCCTGATCTCATAAAGAAAAGTAACTAGTTTACGTAGTGTCAGAAAAGTGGTTAATTCACACGGATTCACACATTTTTACTGTAATGAAACTGTATTATTTTTAATAGGTGTGCCGCTAGACCCCCAACACTACCACGCATTGGTGGATAAGCAAATCCTACTAAAATGTATTAATGACAGAGTACAAATTATTACAAATAAGCCACTAAATGGAAAAAGTTACAAGTTGTGTTTAGTTTTTTTGCTTGATTTGTACATTTAGAAATCAATTTTAGAGTTGTTGTTAAGTTTTATGGTGATTCTAAAATATAAAAAAAAATGTAAGATTGATAAAGTTTTGGAGAATTTGACATTTCCCCATTTAAAGAGAAAAGAGCTTCATTAACATGACTGAAATGCATTTTAAAATGCCCGCAGAGTGAAATGACTTTAACCAAGGGGCCTCAAACAGCCATTGACTTTCATAGTGTTTATTGAATGTACAATGCATGTAAATGGATTATTTCTTCCCAACATTCTTCAGAATATCTTGTTTTGTGTTCAACAGATCAATTAAATTCATAGCTTAAAAACTGAGTAAATGATGAGTAAATTTACATTTTGGGGGTGTCTCTTTAATGCCATAGTGTGTTAAAACCTTAGGAGTACCTTCATACTTTCTTAATATTAAAGGTTGTGTATATTAAGCAATGTTGCTGATGAAAGGAAGGTTTTATTCTTCTTATGAGACTCTTTGATAGTTTCATGATTTTATCTGTTATGCCAAACTAATGAGCCCTTTCTCCATCTTTTGGATGTAAATCTGCCTGGAATGAGTATTTTAAAGACGTGTTTTAAGACGGTTATTTATGAAGTGTGTGATCGCTTCATCCACGGCTGTCTTATCTTGTATCTTAACCCCAGGCTTCTCTTATGCTTTCTTAGATATACAAACAATAATAGTAGTCATGTTTGGCGCATTTGCTTTATCTTGTGACTGGATGAAAAGCACAGTTTTAAAAATATGTCTTTATTATTGGAAGATCATATTTTGAAAGCGAGCTAATTTTGACTTCTCGTGTGGCACTTAAAAAAACACCCAATGCCTTATTTAACATTCTCAGAAAGAAAAAAGAAACACCTTGTATTTAGCGCCTAACATCTAATGGAATTATTTGATACAGTTATATTGCATTTTTTTGTCAAATTTTGCTACTTATATGTAAATAAATGTGTGTAATTAATTCCTTAAATGTATTTGCTGTATTTACATTTGTAATTATACTGTTAACCTACACCAAACACTATGATTATACAAAGATGGTTCACTCACATTACAATGAATGCTGAAAAGTGCAATGCTCAGTATGGCTGCCACATCAAAACAAGTCCCGCATTCTTGTTGAAATAGCCAATGATAAATCTTTATAGTCACACATTTCTGTTGGGGAGGGGTCTGTACAGATATGTTTGCTTGTTACAGCTCTGTGTGCCTGCATCGATTTTGACAGGGGAAAATCAACATGCCGCTTTCCCTTGTGAAGCGAATACAGAAGTAACTGAAACTGCAATTCATTGAAATAGTCTTGGCTCCAAAATAGTCGTCGCTCCACTAGTCCTGGCTCCAAAATAGAGCACATTTCTGTTGACCCCAATGTTAAAATGGACACATTTACAGCAGGAAAAAAAGGTGTTTGCAGCCTGGTACAAAAAACAATTGTGGAGTATATAGCTAATATAACTGTGAGGGAGAGGAGGGGGGTTGTTAATATATATTAGGTTATATTAACTGTCCATAATAAAGGGCGGGGCCACTTGAGTAACAACTAGGTCTTGCTGGTCACAATCACGTCACCTCAGCTGATTCCGGCTGATTAGCTGCTGAACACGGCATATATATTGTAATTTTGGTTGGCTTTATGTGACTTTATAGAGTCAGCTGCCTTTAGAAATTATTTCTTACAATTATCAGATGATATGGCATGCTGTGTGCTCTTAATTGTGCTCACAAACCATTCACGTGGCCTCCATATCCCAGGTGAATGAAGTTATATACTTATATACCATCTCTATAAATGTATTTGTTTTGATTTTTACACTTACTCCTTAACGAACTCTTAATCCTGTCCATACCCCTAAACCTGCAACTATGCAAGGTGGTTTTATAAATGGCACAACAAGAATATTGATTCCCTCCATTTGATTAAAAACTTGTATTTATTAATTAAACACTGCTGTGTGTTCACCAGAGATGCAACTCCTAAGGCTGTATTATTATTGAAAATTTTGAGGGTACATTTTATTACTTCACAAATGAATCTGCACATTTTATTTGCTCTTGCGTCTTGTGTCTTTAAATGAGCGCTGTAGATATTCTTCAACCACTTGGGTAATGAAAATACATTTCAAGGGCTGGCAAGATTAAGAGTTAAAATAGAAATGCAAAAGTAAATCTCCAAACTATGTTTAGGTTACTTTCTAACCTACGGTACCAACAAATTTGGACATCTGTTAAGATAATCAAGCTTACTTTAGGGGATCAGGCCCCAAAAAAACTTGAAATATGTACCCTGTTTTTTAGGGCAAGATTTGCCAAACAGTAAATCTTTGTGTGAGCACAATTCCAAAACACTGCAGATTAATTTTCATTTTCCTTCGGCTTAGTCCCTTTACTCATCAGGGGTCGCCATAGAGAAATGAACTGCCTACTTATCTGGCATATGATTTACACTGTTATGAAGCGGACAGGAGACAGAGGTAAGGAAACGTTAGGGTGTTTATTAAATGACAACAAGGAGCACATGAAGGATAGCCAGGAGGATCAGGAATGATGTTGGGGTCTTTTCCTCCGTGGCTGGGTAACAGGAATACACGAGGATGGACAGCACACACCAGATACAGCTGACAGAGGATGACACAGACTTGGAAGGACTGGAAGACAGGACGATTCGGGAGGACCAGGAAGACTAGGAGGAATACAAAGAGAACAGGTAAGTAAATCGTTTGTTTTAGCTGAGGATGACTACGCTGAGTGGTCGCTCAGTTGTCCGCTTTCGTCGAGACGAGCCCGGACAATGAGCGACTGGAGTGCTGTGCTTTTATCTGGTGCTCGTGAATGTGATGCAGCTGTGTGCTCATTAGAAGTCAGGTGATGGTGATCTTCGTGAGTGGGGATCGTGAGAGCCTGACCAATCCGTGACAGTACCCCCCTCCCCAGGGCCCGCTCCTGAGGGCCGACACCTCCGACGCCGTGGTGGTCTCCCTCTGCCTCTAGGCGCTGGGAACTCAGGGTGGCTCTCATGAAACTCCACCATGAGACTAGGATCGAGAATATCAGCTCTGGGAACCCATGTCCTTTCTTCGGGGCCGTACCCTTCCCAGTCCACCAGGTACTCCAACTGGCCACCACGACGTCGGGAACGCAAGATCTCCTTCACTGCGTAGACGGCTCCTTCTTCTAGGAGCAGTGGAGGAGGGGGTTCCTCTTCGTGGTCAGGCTCTGTGGAGGGAAGAACAGGATCGTGATAGGGTTTCAGGAGTGATACGTGGAATGTAGGGTGAATACGGTAGTGAGAGGGTAATTGTAGTTTGTAGGTGACGGGGTTAACCTGTTCCACGATGGTGAAGGGACCAACAAATCGGGGACTTAACTTGCGAGAGGGCAGTCGCATGCGTATGTCCCGGGTGGATAGCCACACCTTTTGTCCGGGTGTGTATCTGGGTTCTTCAGACCTTCTTCTATCGGCGGTTACCTTGCTTCGACGGACTGCCCTCTGCAGATGTTGATGAGCCTCGTCCCAGACTCTCTCGCTCTCCCGGAACCAGTGATCCACTGCGGGGACATCAGATGGTTCGCCATCCCAGGGAAAGAGCGGTGGTTGGAAGCCCAGGACGCACTGGAATGGCGTGAGTCCGGTGGAGGGTTGCCGCAGTGAATTTTGGGCATATTCTGCCCAGCCCAAATACTGGCTCCAGGAGCTCTGGTGACCACTGCAGAAGGTCCTCAGGAACCGTCCCACCTCCTGAATCTTCCTCTCTGTCTGCCCGTTGGTTTGGGGATGATATCCAGAAGAGAGGCTGACGGCCACACCTAGGAGCTTGAAGAAGGCTTTCCATAGACGTGAGATGAACTGTGGACCTCTGTCCGACACAATATCTTCTGGAATACCAAATGACCTGAAGACTTGATTAAAGATATTGTCGGCTGTTTCAAAGGCTGTGGGAAGACCTTTCAGAGGGATTAGTTTGACAAACTTTGAGAATCTATCTACGATGACTAGAATACAGGTATTACCTTCTGACGAAGGGAGGTCAGTGATAAAGTCCACTCCTAGGTGTGACCAGGGACGGTTCGGAATCGGCAAGGGATGGAGCTTTCCAGCGGGTAGATGACGTGGGCTCTTGGATTGGGCACAGTCCTTACAGCCCTGAACATATTGCCTCACATCCCTTGCCATGTTTGGCCACCAGAATCGTTGGGATACTAGCGAGAGAGTATTGTTGATCCCTGGATGTCCAGTGCCTAGCGAGGTATGTAAGGAGTGGATCAGATCTACCCGGTGTTCAGGTGGTATGAACTGCCGATGAGGAGGGCATCCCGGCGGAGCAGGGGCTTCCGGAGTGGCAACGACTGGAGGAGCGTTCCAGGTGATCGGACAAATGGAGATGTGTTCGGGAAGAATCTTCGTTGGGAGTTCTTCATGATCGTGATGCTCGTGTAAACGAGAGAGAGCGTCTGCTCTTAGATTCTTGGGTCCTGGACGATAGGAAATGGAGAAATCAAAACGTGAGAAGAAAAGTGACCATCTGGCTTGACGTGGACATAGTCTCTTGGCCTCTTTGATATATTGGAGGTTTTTGTGATCTGTGATCACCTGGAACGGATGTTTGGCTCCCTCCAACCAGTGACGCCACTTGATTGCTTGATTGCTAGAAGCTCCCTGTCTCCTATGCTGTAATTCTGCTCCGCCGGGCTCAACTTCCGAGAGAAATAGGCACAGGGATGCAGTCGGGGCGGTGTATCATGATGTTGGGATAATACTGCCCCGACGCCGGTGGTGGATGCGTCCACTTCCACCACGAAAGGAAGATTTGGGTCAGGATGAGTCAGGAGTGGGGCCCTTGTGAACTCCTTCTTAAGAAGGCGGAAGGCTGCGGCTGCTTCTTTGGTCCACTCCAGTCCTTTGGGTTTACCCTTGAGGAGATTAGTGAGAGGTGATGTAATCCTGCTGTAGGCCTTGATAAACCGTCTATAAAAGTTAGCAAACCCAAGAAACCTCTGGAGCTCCTTAATGGAAGTGGGTTCTGACCAGGATAGAACAGCCTCAATTTTCTTCCCATCCATACGTATACCGGTTTGGTCAATGATGTATCCCAAGAAATGAATCGACTTCTGGTGGAATGAGCATTTCTCCGCTTTGAGGTAGAGGTGATGTTCTCTCAATGTGTGTAGGACCTCCGCAACGTGTTGGCGATGTTCGGCCTCACTCCGGGAGTAAATGAGGATGTCATCTATGTACACTATTACAAAGTGGTGAAGAAACTCCCGGAGGACTTCATGAATGAAGTTTTGGAATACGGAGGGGGCGTTGACCAGACCGTAAGGCATGACCTCATATTCATAGTGGCCAGTAGGGGTCACGAATGCTGTCTTCCATTGGTCCCCCTCACGTATTCTTATCAGATTATACGCGCTGCGGAGGTCCAATTTAGTGAAGACTTTAGCTTCTCGGAGCTGTTCCAAAGCGGCTGGTACCAGAGGAAGGGGATATCGGTATTTTACTGTACCGTTATTTAGGACCCTGTAGTCGATGCATGGACGCAGCCCTCCGTCCTTCTTGGCCACAAAGAAGAAGCTTGAGGCGGCTGGTGATTTTGAGTGACGTATGTACCCCTGACTCAGAGCCTCCCTTATGTAATCTTCCATTGCCTGATTCTCTGGAAGCGAGAGCGGGTAGATCCTACCTCTTGGCAACTGGGCATCTGGAACTAGGTCGATCGCGCAGTCCCATGGCCGATGCGGCGGTAGCTGGGAAGCTCTCTTGGGGCAGAAGACATCATGAAAGGAGCTGTACTCCTTAGGAATGTGGATAGACTGCTTCTCAGGAGGACTCTCGACCGATGTTGTAAACAAAGAAATGGGGTTCCGACCTTGAAGAGGGAGATTTGGAAAACAGGTAGGTGTACATCCAGATCCCCATTTCTTTATCTCTCCTGTGCCCCAAGAGATGATGGGATCGTGCTTCACCAGCCACGGGCGCCCTAGAATGATGTCCATATTTGCACCCTCCAGAACCAGAAATTGAATCCTCTCTTGATGTAACAACCCCACTTGAAGAAGGATGTCTTCGCATTGTCGATGGATACGGGTCGAAGATCGAGTGCACTGGGTTATCGGTTGTATCTGGTATATATGCGAGGACGCCTCAGTACGTAGGTGGAGTTGACGACAGAGGGATTGGGAGATGAAGTTCCCTGCTGACCCGGAGTCGATGAGGGCTGTGACAAGGAGAGAAATAGAGGCAGTAGTTATTTGTACGGTGGTAGTAAGTGGTTTACATTGTTCAATATTCGTACTGAATACACTCACTGAAGTCCGAATGGGACGAAGGGGACACTCCATACGGGTGTGTCCACTGACACCGCAGTATAGACACAGACCCCGGGTCAGCCTCCTCTGTCGTTCCGCTGATGTCAGTCTTCCAGACTCTATTATCATGGGTTCTGGTTCTGGAGAGGCTGTTGACTCAGGCGATTGGAGGAGTGCAGACGAGGGGGTGATGGTGTCCTGTTGATAGGAACGGAGACGATCGGAACATCGGAGAGAATGTTGGATGAATCTCTCCAGACCCATAGTATCATCTAATGTGGCCAGCTGGATTCGGAGAGTGGGTTCCAAGCCGAGCCGGTACGTGGTCAACAACGATCTCTCATTCCATCCACTTGCAGCTGCTAGAGTGCGAAACCGGAGAGCATATTCCTGTGTAGATAGAGTACCTTGCTTTAGATGATACAGCTGCTCTCCAGCGGCTACTTCCCCATCAGAACGTCCAAACACCTCTTTGAAATACTCCGTGAAGGTAGTGATGGAATTCATGACCGGCCCGGCTTGGTTCCAGATCGTCTCAGCCCATTTAAGTGCAGGTCCAGAGAGTAGTGATACGATGTAGGCGATCTTTGACTTATCTGTGGGATATAGAGAAGGTTGCATTTCGAATATGAGGGAACATTGTAACAGAAAACCATTGCACTCCCCCGCTCCGCCTGAGTAGGGCGCTGGTCGGGCCATGGGACTGGAAGGAAGGGCCGAAGAAGAAACTGTGGAGGCGGAAGTGCTCGGTGCTGGTGGTGCGTTGGAAAGTGGAGCTGGTGGCTGTAGAATCCGCTTCAACTGGTCCACCAGCTCTTGAAAGTGATCGGGGGTGCTCATGTTGTCGTCGTTATAGGTCCGGGCTTCTGTTATGAAGCGGACAGGAGACAGAGGTAAGGAAACGTTAGGGTGTTTATTAAATGACAACAAGGAGCACATGAAGGATAGCCAGGAGGATCAGGAATGATGTTGGGGTCTTTTCCTCCGTGGCTGGGTAACAGGAATACACGAGGATGGACAGCACACACCAGATACAGCTGACAGAGGATGACACAGACTTGGAAGGACTGGAAGACAGGACGATTCGGGAGGACCAGGAAGACTAGGAGGAATACAAAGAGAACAGGTAAGTAAATCGTTTGTTTTAGCTGAGGATGACTACGCTGAGTGGTCGCTCAGTTGTCCGCTTTCGTCGAGACGAGCCCGGACAATGAGCGACTGGAGTGCTGTGCTTTTATCTGGTGCTCGTGAATGTGATGCAGCTGTGTGCTCATTAGAAGTCAGGTGATGGTGATCTTCGTGAGTGGGGATCGTGAGAGCCTGACCAATCCGTGACATACACAGGAGATGCCCTTCTAGCTGCAACCCAGTACTGGGAAACACCCAGACACACTCACATTTACACACATACACTACGGCCAATTTAGTTCATTCAATTCACCATGTCTTTGGACTTGTGAGGGAAATCGGAGCACCCGGGGGAAAGCCACGCCAACATAGGGATAACATGCAGACTCCACACAGAAATGCTAACTGGCCTTGCCGAGACTCGAACCAGCAACCTTTTTGCTGTAAGGTGACAGTGCTAACCACTGAGCCATCGTGACGCCCAAAACACTGCAGATGGATGTGAAAATTTCTGTGAATGATTTACAGACAATGCAAAAACTTAAGAACAATGATGTAACGTCTCATTTACATATTGACCGACACAATAAGCACAGCACATATTAGCGTAGTGGCACAGAGCCAGTGCTCATAAAATATGGGTGTTCTACTATGAGCAGGCACAGACAAACTCAAGGAGGTGAAGAAAAGAATCAATATTCGATTTCACAAAATTTGGTTATTTAATAAAAGCAGTTGGTACACATATTGAATAAGCTTATAGTTTAATTTAGGCCCTTTTATTTATTTATTGACCAATGAATAGGCATATTCACAAAATAGACCAGCTTAATTGGCTATAAATTAGCAGTTTATGAGGCAAAAGCCAAAGTTCTTTTATTTTTTTTTTTGCATGAACTGAACCTTAAAAGGAAGTGTGACTTGATGTCCATAATTCAGTCTGAAGCAAAGTCGCATTCAAACCTTTAAGAAGATTTTATGATGAACATCAACTAAATTATTTTCATAATTAAACAAAGATAATAGTCTGCCCTCCTCTTTGGATAGTCATTTTAAATAAGCAACTACGGCTAGCATATAATGTTGCTAGCATGCAATTAGCACAGGGTATGTGCTTGCAATTCCAAGACCACAGGTTTGATTAGCAGGGGATTCACGTCTGCCCAATCCGCTCATGCACCAAATGATATTTCAGGATTAATTAAATCTGAACAGTTCAGCCCTTGAGGTTCTCCATTGCAGTTAACAAGTATTTTTATTGATTTATTTTTTTATTAATTGCTATATGACTGTGACAGTTCTGTGGTGTGCAGATCAATCATTACAGTTTAAACATCTTTCTATCTAGTTTTTCAATTTCATGATCTTTTATTAATGTAGACATCAGTATTTTGGCCAAATATAGCTACTAACCTGGTGCATGAACCATGGATATTTTTGAGTTATATAGAAGTAGCGGTAACACTAATCAATGTAGGGATGGATTTTACTTCAATGGAATTACTTGAATGTGCCATAAAACAACAAAAACTGAAGAAAATCTGAAGAAAAAGGCCCAAGATAGACACATTCTTGCCCTCTTTCCTGAACTTTCCTTCCCCTCTGGTATTAATAAATACTCAGGAGTGACTGGTAACAAGGTTTTGTTCAATATCTTTGATAAATTTTGATTAAACAGGTTTGAGTCTTGAAATGGCCAGTTTACAGATATGTGCTGTGATTCACACATAAATATTTTAAATATAGATAGACAGATAGATAGATAGATAGATAGATAGATAGATAGATAGATAGATAGATAGATAGATAGATAGATAGATAGATAGATAGATAGATAGATTAAAACAGTTTTGAAAACAGATAGATAGATAGATAGATAGATAGATAGATAGATAGATAGATAGATAGATAGATAGATAGATAGATAGATAGATAGATAGATAGATAGATAGATAGATTAAAACAGTTTTGAAAACAGATAGATAGATAGATAGATAGATAGATAGATAGATAGATAGATAGATAGATAGATAGATAGATAGATAGATAGATAGATTAAAACAGTTTTGAAAACAGATAGATAGATAGATAGATAGATAGATAGATAGATAGATAGATAGATAGATAGATAGATAGATAGATAGATAGATAGATAGATAGATAGATAGATAGATAGATAGATAGATAGATAGATTAAAACAGTTTTGAAAACAGATAGATAGATAGATAGATAGATAGATAGATAGATAGATAGATAGATAGATAGATAGATAGATAGATAGATAGATAGATAGATAGATAGATAGATTAAAAACAGTTTTGAAAATGGATAGATAGATAGATAGATAGATAGATAGATAGATAGATAGATAGATAGATAGATAGATAGATAGATAGATTAAAAACAGTTTTGAAAATAGATAGATAGATAGATAGATAGATAGATAGATAGATAGATAGATAGATAGATAGATAGATAGATAGATAGATAGATAGATAGATAGATAGATAGATAGATAGATAGATTAAAAACAGTTTTGAAAATGGATAGATAGATAGATAGATAGATCAATTTTAGCGCGGTGCAGTGCACAACAAACCACACCGGACAATTAACTGCGCGAACTCAGTGGGACATGGTTATTTTTCATTAGTATTCTTTCTTTTTTTGTTCCTTCGTCACAGAAGCAGTTTTATTGATAATAGTGGACAGGAGACAGTAGGCTGTCGGTAGGACACAGCTGGGCTATAAAAGACCTTCAGGATTGTGAGTCAAGTAATTGTGTTGAAAATGTCAAAGCCAGTCTAGATCCTTACAAGGATGAAAACAACATTTCCAGTGCTTCCGAGAAAGAAACTAGAGGAGGACAGCAATAAAAGCTGAAAAAGGGTGAGGAAGACTTTATAACTAGACCACAGAACCTTTAGACCTATACAACAATGAAAGACTGTTACACAACATAGCATGACTATATGGCTAAAACGAGAGCTCACCGTCACACTTCGTAATTTAGTGAATATGTTTTCCACGTTACTTTGTTTTTTTTGAATGTCCATTTCCTAGAATATAAAAGCCTTAAAGTTTACTTTGCAGTAGGCCCTGATTCTTAGTAGACCGGCTCAGAATCTCTGTGTATAAACAAGACAGAGACAACTTTCTGGAGCCTGTTCATTAGATAGTCTTATGTTACTATAGTGCTTACTGTAAGCACCACACAGAGGAAATCTCTAGCAGTCTGAATACACAACAATGAGGTACCAGAACAAATTTTCTGTGAATTTTTCGTAATCTTATTGTCCATTTATTATTAGAGAAAACATTATTATAACATTTACAGTTGTTACAGCAGGGCATGGATGAGGAGATGAGGGTATGTTGCTGCCATTTACTATTATAATCAAATTAAAGTAAATAACAATCCAATAAAAAATAAATTGGCAGCACGGTGGCTCAGTGGTTAGCACTGTCGTCTAACAGCAAGAAGGTTCTAGTCCTGGCTGAGCCTGTTGGCATTTCTGTGTGGAGTTTGCATGTTCTCCCCGTGTTGGTGTGGGTTTCCTCCAGGTGCTCCAGTTTCCGCCACAGTCCAAACACATGCGCTACAGGTGAATTAAATAAACTAAATTGGCCTTGGTGTATGAGAGTGTATAGGTGTTTCCCAGTAATGGGTTGCAGCTGGAGAGGCATCCGCTGCGTAAAACACATGCCGGAATAGTTGGTGGTTCAATCCGCTGTGGCGACCCCTGATAAATAATTGACTAAGCCAAAGGAAAATGAATGAAAAAAAATAAATAAACTTAAAGGCATGAGAGAATGTAACCGCAAAAATTCTACACATTCACAATAGCAGATAATAATCTGAGGGAACATATAAATACAAAATGATGAGTAACTAAACAAGACACAGGTGAACATAATCAATGAACCATCAGTAACCGTAGAAACAAACTGCAAAAGAAAATGGAGGAAAACAATGTGGAAATTGTGAACAGTTAGTCACAATAACAGTAACCAAATGTGGTAAGAGCCAGAGGTATATACTTTTACCAACATAGGCTCATTCTGAAAACGTAGCCTTGTATACAGTACGTTTCTGGAGATCGCGAATTATGTAGCCAGATGGTACGTATTACATATGGCTGCATATCATTTTTTTAATGAATGCTATGTGGGGGTATGACGCCACAGCTTTTCGCCCTTAGCAGCTGACCGCTTACCTCCGTATGGACGGTTTTACCGCTGTAACCAGTTTTTCCCGTTAGCTCGTTATGTATGTCAGCGGACTTGAGACACAGAGAGGAGTTGACCACGACGACAGGGTTCAAGTCCATTGAAGAGCTGTTCCAGAAAGCAGGTAAGACAAAAACAGAATCCAGAAAATAAAGTAAACAAGTAAATGATAGGGTGAGAATGTGGTAAAATCTGAAAACGTGGTAAAAAATCAGACGAGGGCTTTTCTTTTTCTGGATTGCTTTCGAAAATTGTTGGTTGGGTTTAGGGAAGTGGGTGGGAGGGCGGATAAATCAATAAAATTGGTTGGGTTTAGGGAAAGAGAAGGTTGGGTCAGTTGATCGGTCAGTCATTCAGTCAGTCAATAGCGGCCTCTGGTGGGTTTACGTGAGAACAGAAGGTGCGAATGGCACTCTCGAGAGAAATTTGAGATCTCAAAAAGCATATAAAGCAGCCTCTGGTGGATTCGGGAAAACAAAAACTGCACAAAAGCGTAGCTCCTGGGACATGTTTGGGGCCCTCCAGAAATGTATATAGAGGTACATTTTCAGAATGAGTCTGGGTTGGCTTTTACAGCATGCTCAATCTATCAGAATTTCAAATCAATTATCTAATGATTTATCAGCAGTGATTTTACTGCAAACAAACACACATTGGGATATGGAACTGTATACTAGAAACACAAAATAAGCATTGTTTTGTGTTTTTAAAGTTTTTTAATGGTTTTAGTCAAGCATCAGAAGAAATACACTCTCAGTAATAAATGTGCAAAAGCTGTCACTGGGTGCTACCTTTTTACCCTTAAAGCAGTCCCGGCCTGTTGGATTGAGGGGCCCTAGGCAAGATTAAAAAAAATCAATTGGGCCCACTGGTGTAAAAACAGTAAGAAAGCACAAAAAAAAATACTAATTTTAATATTTAAATGCATACATTTTTATCAACTGTAATATATTTAACCTATAATACATATGTAAAAATATTCACTCATATTTAAACAAATAAGTATTGCAAAGTACTACTAAATAGCGTATTATGCATAGCAGAACATTACTTTGGGCTTGCTTTTTTTCCTCTGCTTTTCTTGAAACATATTAAAACATATTACTGACCATTTAACTCATTAATAAGTATTTTTACAATGAAACATCTCCAAATAAACATATTTAGTAATTTGGGGACTTTAAAAAAAAAAAAAAGGGGGGGGGGGGGTGTCCAGGTCGGCGGAATTCCTTATTATAGTGGGCATATCCCTTATTTTCACATCCCAGTGTTGACAGGTATGGTAAATGCTGATATGATTATTTAATAATAAATGAAAATGCTGACTGAAATACAGATTAAGGCAAAAGATAATTGAATGAATGTATGCTGTGCAAGTATTGTTCATTTTTTAATTTATATAATAATACATAACAATAATATTTCATTAGGTAATGTTGATTAAAGTGTGACTGTACATATTTATACCAAAACAAAGGTACAAACATTTGTTTATGAGACGATATTTATGAGAGTGTATTTTGGGTGAGAAGAAGCTCAAGCAGTTCAGAAGCTCACAGACAGCCACGATTCTTGTCATTCAGTGTAACCCAATTCAACAAATAATAGATGGAGCGCTGCCGATTTCAAACAGGGAAAGAGAGAGGAGAGGGTAGGGGACTGCTGTGATAAAGAACTGTCTTACATTTTTTAACTAGCACGCATCATAACAACATGTAGTAACGTTATTGATGAATTTTTTAATTTCCTTTTATATTCTCTCTTTCTATGTGTGTCTGTGAATACCTTGTATTCCTTACATTGCACAAGTATACACATATACACAAGTATAGCAATACAAGTGAATTTTGACACTGTGGGGTCATTTTGAGGAAAACGACTCAGAAATCACACAGAATGAAGTATTTTGAAATTGTAAAAATGCAGATTGTTTCCTGTGAGGGTTGGGTTTAGGGGTAGGGGATACATTATGCAGTATGCAGTGGTGGAAAGAGTACTGAAAATCATACTCAAGTAAAAGTACGATTACTTGCCTAAAATGTAGTGTAAGTAGTGTCACGGGTAATAAGATACTGAGAAGGATCCAAAATGCAAGTAAAAGTTTATTTGACACAGTCAGAATAAACTAGACAGGACAGGGAAAATGAGTGAGTGTATGAGGGATAAAGAGCGGTAGCAACCGGGAAACAGACAGACGAAATCAGGTCCAGCAGCCACTCCTCACAGTCCTGAGCACAGACAGACATACATGAGTAAACACAACGAACTGACAAGGAAACATAGAAACGTTGCCCAGATATAGACACGATAATGAACCTCAGCTGTCGAGCTAATCAAAACAGCTGAGTACCGGCATGACACGTGACCATAACAAATACACGTGGACAACCAAAACAAAACAAACCCACGTGACAAAACAGACACTCCGGAAAGCGCACAAACCTGCAACCGTGACAGTACCCCTCCTCTTAAGAGCACCTCCTGGTGCTCCCAGAAGAGCTTACCTGGTGATTGTAATCATCGATAAGAGAGTGATCCAATATGTCCCTAGCAGGAACCCAACTTCTCTCCTCTGGACCGTAACCTTCCCAGTCCACCAAGTACTGAAATCCTCGCCCCCTCCGTCTCGAATCCAGAATGCGCTTAACCAAATAAACGGTCTCCCCATCTACGAGATGCGGCGGGGGAGGGCGGGCGTGGGCGGATTAATGGCCACATGAAAAACGGGCTTTAATTTAGAAACATGAAACACGGGATGTATTCTCCTGTACGCTGGAGGAAGTTTGATACGGACTGCCACCGGACTAATGATCTTAATGACAGTGAATGGGCCAATAAATTTAGGTGCAAGTTTATTACATACGGAACGTTGCCCAGATATAGACACGATAATGAACCTCAGCTGTCGAGCTAATCAAAACAGCTGAGTACCGGCATGACACGTGACCGTAACAAATACACGTGGACAACCAAAACAAAACAAACCCATGTGACAAAACAGACACTCCGGAAAGCGCACAAACCTGCAACCGTGACAAGTAGAGTAAAAAGCATCAGTTGTAAAATTACTCAGAGTAGGAGTAAATAGTAGCCCTTTCATAAGTACTCAAGAGTAGTGAGTATTCCGCTGTTAAAAGCTGATGCGTTTACATGTAATTTGTGGATGTGTGTGTAAACGTAACATTCTGTAGTGCATCTAGTAATTGCCCAGAAAGCACAAAACATCATAAGACGTTATTATTAGGTTAGATTTAGGTTGTGATGTCAGGTGACTAAAATTCAACGTCTAGCCAGCATCTAAGGACAATGTTATTTTGATGTCCAATAATGACGTCAAATGACAATGATATTTGGTCGATTTTAGGTTGTTAGAAAGCAATATCAACCCAACCTCTTAAACCAACATCATATCGACGTCAAATACTGACATTTATTCATCAGGTATGGCAACCAAAATCCAACGTCTGATAAATGTCAAGAGGTAATGTAGTTTATGTGGCCATATTCATCTACGTAAACACAACAAAGCAGGATTCACATTATAGCAGACACTGTAAAAAGCTCATTCCCAGCCACTAAACTTTTCTGACAGTGTATTCCAGTGTCGTCGAGTGTCAGAATGTTGTGGGATTACTATACAGGGGTTATTATTAGGGATTATAGATAGCGAATTTTTTTTTTTTTTAATCATGATGGTAAAACGCGAATCATGATTATGACGTGATTATGATTGTATTAAAACATATGCTTGTTTGTGGTAAAAATTCATAATAATGACAAAAAATACTAATTTGTGCATCTCCTTACTTGTCAAAAATGATGGGTTCCACACAATTCATGTTGTCCAGACACAATCAATTAATTTAACTTAACAAATTTAAGTGGGTTGAACATAAAACAATTAAGTTGTTCCAAAAAATCTCAAGAATTGTGTTGTTTTGGCTCATTTTAAATAAGTAGTTTGAACAAGCAGCAAAAAAAATTTTTTGAATGAGAATTATTTTGGAACAAGACCGCATTAAGGCATTAAAACATTAAGATCTACACAGTATCTCGAAAATAGTTGTCTTTGTAAAAGACTCAACATGGGTGTTATAAAAGGCCAAAACGATGATAAACTGTCCTAGTGTTACAAAAGCAGTCTTTATTGGTTGTTTGTGTGATCATTCGTGTAGTGAAATCAAGCGGATGAAGGGAGAAACAGGCCAGGAGTGTGTATTAAAGTGAGCAGCGGCAGCCTTGAAATTGCCACCCACCAATGACTCTTGCTATTAAATGTAAGTCAACCCAACAAATGATTGATGAAGGGCATTTTTTATTCTGATTTCATTCAGCAAGATGTCATGGAGAAGCAGGCTGCTGTGATAAGAGACCTGTCTTACACCATTTACCTAAAAGGCATCAGGGTCGCCCATCCAACAGAAGCAGCGTTGCAGTGTGCAATTTGCCAGCAAGTCTATTTTTGCACCATGAACTGAGTTAGCTCTCCTGTTGTCTTAGAATTCTGTATACATCGTTCGTTCTTTGGGTCAAAAATGACCCGCCTTCACTAAACCTCTAAAATAAAGCAGCTACATTTCATTTCAATCTTCAAATCTATTTTGCGTGAAGAAACATCTTCATCACAAACTCTGTGAATGTAAAGGTTTTCCAGCCTGATCTCACGAGAAAACGTAAATATTTTACGTTTTGTCAGTTTAGTGGCTAATTCGTACGAATTCGTATGAATTCATTCGTACGAAATTGTACGATTTTAAAAGGAGGCGTGGCACCTAACCCCACCCTTAAACACAACTGTCATTGGGGGATGAGCAAATCGTACTAAATCGTACGAATTAGATCGTACAAATACATACGAATTAGCCACTAAATCAAAAAGTTACGAATTGCCGTGAGATTGTGTTGGGTTTTCCTCTATCACTGTGGATTATTGCATCCATGTTTAATCAGAGGACAACACTCGTTTTTGAGTAAAGTAAAGGGTAAATTTGAGGTATTTTAATGCTAAAAATACCTGCATAAGTGTAAAATGTTTTTAAAAAGACTATTCATAGACATTAAAGCAGCTGATTCTTATTTTGAATGTGTGTGTTTGAAGTGTGTGTGTGTGCCACACAGTTTTTGTGGTGTAAAAATTGCTTAATAGGTCAATATTGGCCTGAAGGGCAACTGTTGTACCCTAAATCTGTACAGCCTTCATGAAATAACAACAATAATATATATTTTGTTGTCAGACTTATTAGCCCTCCTGAATTATTAGCCCCATTATATATAATTTTTCCCCAATTTCTGTTTTTCAACACATTTCTAATCATAATAGTTTTAATAACTCATTTCTAATAACTAATTTATTTTATCTTTGCCATGATGACAGTAAATAATATTTGATTAAGACACTTCTATACAGCTTAAAGTGACATTTAAAGGCTGAACTAGGTAAACTAGGCAAGTTAGGGTAATTAGGCAAGTCCGTGATTTGTTGTGTAGACTATTGAAAAAAAATTAAATACATATATATATAGTAACAGTGAAAGTGATGCTGACAACAGAGACGAGGATCCAAATGCAGGGCTTTATTAACAGGATGGTCAGGCAAGCAATGATCAACACAGGAACAAACAGATGCATAAGGGCAATTCAGTGTCGTAATCAAAATAACAGGCAGAGGGTCACAAGGCAGGCAGCAGACAACTTAAAACAATCAAACAAGGCGAGGGTCAAAAACAAGGCAAAGCAAAACAAAGGTAACGCACTGTAATGTCACTAAACTGATAACAAGACTCAGCAATGAGTGTCTCAAAGTACGTCGAATATATGTGTGTGTAATCAGTCATTGAGCAGCATCAGCTGTAAGAGTGTAATCAGGAACCAGTTGTGTGTGTATGGTGCATGACTGGGTTTTGTAGTCCATTATGAGGTAGGATTGTAGTTCGTGTGAGTGTGAATGTTTTCCAGCGATCTCTGGTGGTTAGATCGCTGGTGATCATGATATATATATATATATATATATATATATATATATATATATATATATATATATATATATATATATATATATATATATATATATATATATATATATATATACAGAGAGAGAGTTGAAGTCAGAATTATGAGCCCCCCTGAATTGTTAGCATCCCTGTTTGAATTTTTCCCCATTTTCTGTTTAACAGAGCAGATTTCCTCAACACATTTCTGCACATAATAGTTTTAATAACTCATCTCTAATAACTGATTTATTTTATCTTTATCATGATGACAGTAAATAATATTTGACTAGATATTTTTCCAGACACTTCTATACAGCTTAAAGTGACATTTAAAGACTGAACTAGGTTAATTAGGTTAACTAGGCAGGTTAGGGTAATTAGGCAAGTTATTCTGTAGACTATCGAAAAAAAAATTAGCTTAAAGGGGCTAATAATATTGACCTTAAAATGGTTTAAAAAAATAAAAAACTGGTTTTATTCTAGCCGAAATAAAACAAATAAGATTTTCTCCAGAAGAAAAAATATTATAGGAAATACTGTGAAACATTTCTTGCTCTGTTAAACATCATATTTGGGAAATATTTGAAGAAGAAAAATCACAAGAGGGCGAATAATTGTGACTTCAACTGTATATAATTCAACAGGAGGGTTAAACTGAAAATCCTGGTGGGTTGATGAGAGAAGGCAGATTTTGTTGTTTGTTGTTTTTATACCATAAAAACATGCATGTGATATGAACTGTTTCATTGTCACCATGTGACTTTCAGGACAAAAACAAAGAAAACAAAAACACACCATTGCCAAGAGCTGCGTTGATGCATTTTTGTCCACCGTCCATGAGGCCAAATGAGTACATCAAAGCAAGATGTAAGAAGGTTTAGTGTATCCTGGAGCATGCAGTAGGAAATGTCTCCATCAGGCGCCATTCAGAAGATCCTCTGTGGAATCTGTTTCTTCCAAATGCAAAGAACCTATATAAATATTTATGTTTTAATACAGGTTTTAATATTATAGGTTTTTAATATATGTGACATATATAAAATTGGCCCTATTCCTATATTATATATACATATATATATGTGTACATATATGCACATGTATATGTGAACACATATATGAACCTATATAGGTACATATATGCATGTACATACAGTTGAAGTCAGAATTATTTGCCCCCCCTTAGAATTTTTTTTCTTTTTTTAATATTTCCCAAATTATGTTTAACAGAGCAAGGAAATTTTCACAGTATGTCTGATAATATTTTTTCTTCTGGAGAAAGTCTTATTTGTTTTATTTCGGCTAGAATAAAAGCAGTTATTAATTGTCTTAAAACCATTTTAAGGTCAAAATTATTAGCCCCTTTTAGCCTAATTACCCTAACCTGCCTAGTTAACCTAATTAACCTAGTTAAGCCTTAAAATATCACTTTAAGCTGTATAGAAGTGTCTTGATAAATATCTAGTCAAATATTATTTACTGTCATCATGACAAAGATAAAATAAATCAGTTATTAGAAATGAGTTATTAAAACTATTATGTTTACAAATGTGTTGAAAGATCTTCTCACTGTTAAACAGAAATTGGGGGGGAAATATACCGGGGGAATAATATATCAGGGGGGTTAATAATTCTGACTTCAACTGAATATATAATATACAGTAATAACTGTGTATTTAATGCAATTAAAGCATTAAACCAACAGCTCTGGCTTTTATTTTTAGAATGGTGTTGTGTAAACAGCCTCTGAATGTATTTTTGTTCTGTGGTGTTGTGTTTAGCACTCTGTTTTCTGTATTTCCTACGGTAGATTGTTTTCTTTCATCTTGTTTATTAACGAATCGTGCCGAAAATAGATATGATTCACCCCTCCTTCTCTTCCGTGCATTTGTGTGAGGATGACAATAAGAAAAGTTTACTCTGAAAAGACAACTCTCTGTATTTCTTCATCCTCACGTTATACCCCAAACCAAATGTCTCTTTCATGTTGATGTTTATTCAGGCGTGCAGTATGAAGATGTTACCCCAGGTCTGAAATCTGCTTCATTCTCCTTTTATGTTCCTCCAGGTTTGAAATAGCTGGTCGGTGTGTAAATCATGACTGAATTTCCATTGCCATTGGCTTCTGTGCAAGTTTTCGAAAGTAGCACCACTGTTGTCTTTGTGTAAATTATAGATGTGTTATTCAGTGAAAACAGTGTCAATGTGTGTTCAGTTTTTAGGCTGGGAATGAAATTTGAACGTCCGCACCAAGACACACAAAATTTCGGGTTTCCAAACTACTGAAAGCAACAGCAGTTTGTTTACCTCAGATCTTGAAAACAAAATAACCAGTAAACAGTTTAAAAATGAAAGTCAGTGACTCAGAAAAAGACCGCTTTAATAGCATGTCCTCGCACTACGTTGCATGTAGTTAAATGTACACGGTGTAAGGCCAGGCATACACTGTGTGACTTCTTTGTGTTTTCCATGTGATTTCAGCATGGTACCAACTCACACAAAAATATAAATATATATGTTCGCTGTTTGTTCAATCTACTTGTTTATAATGAGCTGGATCAACACAATTCTTGAGATGTTTGGGGGGACAACTTGATTGTTTTATGCTCAATCAACTTAAATGTGTACAAACAATTAAGTCAACTTAATCAATTTGTGTTGGTATAACATGAAGGAATTGTGTGGAACCCAGCATGTTTTAAGATCGCATGGGATGTAAAGCCTAAGCTATTGATTGATGAGCTCACATTGTATGCACCGATTGTTCAGCAGTGACTGGACTGCTCACATTGGCTGTTTCTCAATATGCGTTTTTAAGTGATCTTGCATCCACATATTTTCGAGTAACATCATCACAAAGTCAACCCAGGCTCATTCTGAAAACGTACCTCCACGGACGTTTCTGGAGACCGCGGAATACGTCCCGGCGGCACGTTTTTCTGCAGTTTTTGTTTTCGCAAATCCGCCAGAGGTCGCTGTGTAGGCTTTTTGAGATCTCAAATTTACCTCGCGAGTGCCATTCGCGCCTGCTGTTCTCGCGTAAACCCACCAGAGGCCGCTGTTGACTCACTTTTTGACAGACTTTCTGACTGACTGAGTGAAGGATCGGCTGACCCACCCTCCCCCTTCCCTAAACCCAACCAGTTTTAGCTATTGACCCACCCAGGCTTGGGGTAGGTGAAGGCCCAGCCACTTGGAGCTAAAGTCCCACCTACTTGGAGCTGGCTCCGACCTCCTTTTGTACCCTTCTCAATGAATCCGCCAAAAGTGCAACCAAAAGAGTCTTATGTCAAAACGAAAAACAAGATTATTCTGAAAATTATTTCTGAAGACCGTATTTTTTGCTTGAAAATGCAATTTTTCTAGAAAATGCTTCTTGATATAAAATATTTGGATTAGAAACCAGACTAAAAGGCAGTGAAGCCTTTAAAATTTAGTCCGTTTGATGTTTACTAAAATAATCAAAAATCATCAACTTCATATTCCACAATATCATTAAGCTCATCAATCATTTGTCAATTTATTAAAAAGTAATACATTTCTGAGCATTTGACACACCAGCTCAGTTTGGAGTCATTAGAGAAGCCAAGAGCCATTCAGAGATAATACTTCTGTTTTTCACAGAGATTACCTCTTTTACTCTTCTCCCAACCATCTGCCTATGCTGTCACATCACTTTTTGTGATCTTTCTCCTTAAAATGCAGATCCTTCCTGAAGGGGTTCATCTCACACAGGTGAAGCATTCAACTGTAAAGCACTTGTTTCCCTAAAGAACAGACTCCTGCCCTGCTTTTCTTTTCTTGTGCTTTTTTTCCTTTAAACAGTTTGTGGAGTCAAACAGATGACATGATGTCCACAGCAAGACTTCTTAGCTGCTTTTTGTTATTTTTTTGCACATATCATATACAGTGGGGGGAATCAGTTTTGAACATGTCATGTTTATAATAATATAATCTTTCTAAAGGAGCTGTTGACATGGAACTGAACCATATTTTGGTAAAAACCCAAACATAAATAAATCTGTACAATGAGTTACATGTAATAACAATGGAACGACACAAGGAGAAAGCACTGAACAACTGAAATGTGTTTAATACTTTATATAAAAGGCTTTTTTGGTGATGGCAGCTTAAAGACGCCTCTCATATGGAGAATGAAGTCACATACACTGCTCAGGGGTGATTTTCTCACAGAATTCAACAGAGTGTCAATTTCTTGATGGTTCTGTGGCTCTCGTCTATCAAATCTGAGCTTTATTTTGTATTCTCTATTGGATTCAAGTCAGGTGATTGGCTGGGCCATTCTATAGCTTGATTTTCTTTCTCTGGAAGCATTTGAGAGATTCCTTGGCTGTGTTTTGGGTCATAGTCTTGCTGAACTGTCCACCCGGGTTTCATCTTCATCCTCCTGCTAGTGTAGATGTTGGACTGAAGCAGCTGATGTTCATTTATATTAAGGAAGGGCAGAGGGTTGCTAAAAAACTACTGAGAGATTTCAGCTGCTGTCTGAGCTTTCACTGCCTTTCTACACCTCTCTTTCTTCATGTGTTCAATACTTTTTCCCTGTGTCATTTCATTTTATTACACATAACTTCATTCGTAAACTAATTAGATTTGTTTTCTTTGCATATAAGTAGTTCTTTAGTTGTTGCCAACAACTGAAAAAAAATCGGTGAAAAGTCTGCAGCCTTTAGACATATGTTTTCTGAGAAAAATGCTGAGGTGTTATTTTCCCCATTGTAAATGAACACAAAAAGTAAGTTATTCATTCTAAAACCTTAACAATTGAAAACACCTTTTTATTATCAACCTCATTCGTTTTTATGTCTGTCATATTTGATCATCCAATTTTTTATATTTAATGATTGCATATGATTTGATCCAAAAAAAGAGTTTTATTAAATATAGAGTGTAGGTTAAAATAAGAGGACACGCCACAATTTCCTAAAATCAGAAGTCACACCCTTTTTTCTATTTTAAGTTATCTATCAGAAGTATAAGATCTGTTATAATCACCAGCAATCAAGCAGTTGCAGATTACTGGAGAACTACGATTCGGCCACTGAACTGAACTACAACCCCAATCACGCATCTAACACACACACGTTCCTGATTCCACCTGATGACACTCACATACAGACACACATTGAATTATTACCTGGACTATAAAGACTCCTCTCATTACCACACACATTGCTGAGTCTTGTTGTTTACCTCTAAACAAATCGTTCTCCTTGTTTGACAATTGCCTTGTTTCCTTACGTTGTTTGCTGCCTGTATTGACCTCTTTACCTGTGACCTCGACTATGCTTCTGGATTACCTTAATGCTCCTGACGAGTTTTAATAAAACTGCACATGGATCGTCATCTCCGTTGTCTAGCATCCAACTGTTATGAAGCGGACAGGAGACAGAGGTAAGGAAACGTTAGGGTGTTTATTGAATGACAACAAGGAGCACATGAAGGATAGCCAGGAGGATCAGGAATGATGTTGGGGTCTTTTCCTCCGTGGCTGGGTAACAGGAATACACGAGGATGGACAGCACACACCAGATACAGCTGACAGAGGATGACACAGACTTGGAAGGACTGGAAGACAGGACGATTCGGGAGGACCAGGAAGACTAGGAGGAATACAAAGAGAACAGGTAAGTAAATCGTTTGTTTAGCTGAGGATGACTACGCTGAGTGGTCGCTCAGTTGTCCGCTTTCGTCGAGACGAGCCCGGACAATGAGCGACTGGAGTGCTGTGCTTTTATCTGGTGCTCGTGAATGTGATGCAGCTGTGTGCTCATTAGAAGTCAGGTGATGGTGATCTTCGTGAGTGGGGGTCGTGAGAGCCTGACCAATCCATGACAGTACCCCCCTCCCCAGGGCCCGCTCCTGAGGGCCGACACCTCCGACGCCGTGGTGGTCTCCCTCTGCCTCTAGGCGCTGGGAACTCAGGGTGGCTCTCATGAAACTCCACCATGAGACTAGGATCGAGAATATCAGCTCTGGGAACCCATGTCCTTTCTTCGGGGCCGTACCCTTCCCAGTCCACCAGGTACTCCAACTGGCCACCACGACGTCGGGAACGCAAGATCTCCTTCACTGCGTAGACGGCTCCTTCTTCTAGGAGCAGTGGAGGAGGGGGTTCCTCTTCGTGGTCAGGCTCTGTGGAGGGAAGAACAGGATCGTGATAGGGTTTCAGGAGTGATACGTGGAATGTAGGGTGAATACGGTAGTGAGAGGGTAATTGTAGTTTGTAGGTGACGGGGTTAACCTGTTCCACGATGGTGAAGGGACCAACAAATCGGGGACTTAACTTGCGAGAGGGCAGTCGCATGCGTATGTCCCGGGTGGATAGCCACACCTTTTGTCCGGGTGTGTATCTGGGTTCTTCAGACCTTCTTCTATCGGCGGTTACCTTGCTTCGACGGACTGCCCTCTGCAGATGTTGATGAGCCTCGTCCCAGACTCTCTCGCTCTCCCGGAACCAGTGATCCACTGCGGGGACATCAGATGGTTCGCCATCCCAGGGAAAGAGCGGTGGTTGGAAGCCCAGGACGCACTGGAATGGCGTGAGTCCGGTGGAGGGTTGCCGCAGTGAATTTTGGGCATATTCTGCCCAGCCCAAATACTGGCTCCAGGAGCTCTGGTGACCACTGCAGAAGGTCCTCAGGAACCGTCCCACCTCCTGAATCTTCCTCTCTGTCTGCCCGTTGGTTTGGGGATGATATCCAGAAGAGAGGCTGACGGCCACACCTAGGAGCTTGAAGAAGGCTTTCCATAGACGTGAGATGAACTGTGGACCTCTGTCCGACACAATATCTTCTGGAATACCAAATGACCTGAAGACTTGATTAAAGATATTGTCGGCTGTTTCAAAGGCTGTGGGAAGACCTTTCAGAGGGATTAGTTTGACAAACTTTGAGAATCTATCTACTATGACTAGAATACAGGTATTACCTTCTGACGAAGGGAGATCAGTGATAAAGTCCACTCCTAGGTGTGACCAGGGACGGTTCGGAATCGGCAAGGGATGGAGCTTTCCAGCGGGTAGATGACGTGGGCTCTTGGATTGGGCACAGTCCTTACAGCCCTGAACATATTGCCTCACATCCCTTGCCATGTTTGGCCACCAGAATCGTTGGGATACTAGCGAGAGAGTATTGTTGATCCCTGGATGTCCAGTGCCTAGCGAGGTATGTAAGGAGTGGATCAGATCTACCCGGTGTTCAGGTGGTATGAACTGCCGATGAGGAGGGCATCCCGGCGGAGCAGGGGCTTCCGGAGTGGCAACGACTGGAGGAGCGTTCCAGGTGATCGGACAAATGGAGATGTGTTCGGGAAGAATCTTCGTTGGGAGTTCTTCATGATCGTGATGCTCGTGTAAACGAGAGAGAGCGTCTGCTCTTAGATTCTTGGGTCCTGGACGATAGGAAATGGAGAAATCAAAACGTGAGAAGAAAAGTGACCATCTGGCTTGACGTGGACATAGTCTCTTGGCCTCTTTGATATATTGGAGGTTTTTGTGATCTGTGATCACCTGGAACGGATGTTTGGCTCCCTCCAACCAGTGACGCCACTCCTCCAAGGCTAGCTTGATTGCTAGCAGCTCCCTGTCTCCTATGCTGTAATTCTGCTCCGCCGGGCTCAACTTCCGAGAGAAATAGGCACAGGGATGCAGTCGGGGCGGTGTATCATGATGTTGAGATAATACTGCCCCGACGCCGGTGGTGGATGCGTCCACTTCCACCACGAAAGGAAGATTTGGGTCAGGATGAGTCAGGAGTGGGGCCCTTGTGAACTCCTTCTTAAGAAGGCGGAAGGCTGCGGCTGCTTCTTTGGTCCACTCCAGTCCTTTGGGTTTACCCTTGAGGAGATTAGTGAGAGGTGATGTAATCCTGCTGTAGTCCTTGATAAACCGTCTATAAAAGTTAGCAAACCCAAGAAACCTCTGGAGCTCCTTAATGGAAGTGGGTTCTGACCAGGATAGAACAGCCTCAATTTTCTTCCCATCCATACGTATACCGGTTTGATCAATGATGTATCCCAAGAAATGAATCGACTTCTGGTGGAATGAGCATTTCTCCGCTTTGAGGTAGAGGTGATGTTCTCTCAATGTGTGTAGGACCTCCGCAACGTGTTGGCGATGTTCGGCCTCACTCCGGGAGTAAATGAGGATGTCATCTATGTACACTATTACAAAGTGGTGAAGAAACTCCCGGAGGACTTCATGAATGAAGTTTTGGAATACGGAGGGGGCGTTGACCAGACCGTAAGGCATGACCTCATATTCATAGTGGCCAGTAGGGGTCACGAATGCTGTCTTCCATTGGTCCCCCTCACGTATTCTTATCAGATTATACGCGCTGCGGAGGTCCAATTTAGTGAAGACTTTAGCTTCTCGGAGCTGTTCCAAAGCGGCTGGTACCAGAGGAAGGGGATATCGGTATTTTACTGTACCGTTATTTAGGACCCTGTAGTCGATGCATGGACGCAGCCCTCCGTCCTTCTTGGCCACAAAGAAGAAGCTTGAGGCGGCTGGTGATTTTGAGTGACGTATGTACCCCTGACTCAGAGCCTCCCTTATGTAATCTTCCATTGCCTGATTCTCTGGAAGCGAGAGCGGGTAGATCCTACCTCTTGGCAACTGGGCATCTGGAACTAGGTCGATCGCGCAGTCCCATGGCCGATGCGGCGGTAGCTGGGAAGCTCTCTTGGGGCAGAAGACATCATGAAAGGAGCTGTACTCCTTAGGAATGTGGATAGACTGCTTCTCAGGAGGGCTCTCGACCGATGTTGCAAACAAAGAAATGGGGGTTCCGACCTTGAAGAGGGAGATTTGGAAAACAGGTAGGTGTACATCCAGATCCCCATTTCTTTATCTCTCCTGTGCCCCAAGAGATGATGGGATCGTGCTTCACCAGCCACGGGCGCCCTAGAATGATGTCCATATTTGCACCCTCCAGAACCAGAAATTGAATCCTCTCTTGATGTAACAGCCCCACTTGAAGAAGGATGTCTTCGCATTGTCGATGGATACGGGTCGAAGATCGAGTGCACTGGGTTATCGGTTGTATCTGGTATATATGCGAGGACGCCTCAGTACGGAGGTGGAGTTGACGACAGAGGGATTGGGAGATGAAGTTCCCTGCTGACCCGGAGTCGATGAGGGCTGTGACAAGGAGAGAAATAGAGGCAGTAGTTATTTGTACGGTGGTAGTAAGTGGTTTACATTGTTCAATATTCGTACTGAATACACTCACTGAAGTCCGAATGGGACGAAGGGGACACTCCATACGGGTGTGTCCACTGACACCGCAGTATAGACACAGACCCCGGGTCAGCCTCCTCTGTCGTTCCGCTGATGTCAGTCTTCCAGACTCTATTATCATGGGTTCTGGTTCTGGAGAGGCTGTTGACTCAGGCGATTGGAGGAGTGCAGACGAGGGGGTGATGGTGTCCTGTTGATAGGAACGGAGACGATCGGAACATCGGAGAGAATGTTGGATGAATCTCTCCAGACCCATTGTATCATCTAATGTGGCCAGCTGGATTCGGAGAGTGGGTTCCAAGCCGAGCCGGTACGTGGTCAACAACGATCTCTCATTCCATCCACTTGCAGCTGCTAGAGTGCGAAACCGGAGAGCATATTCCTGTGTAGATAGAGTACCTTGCTTTAGATGATACAGCTGCTCTCCAGCGGCTACTTCCCCATCAGAACGTCCAAACACCTCTTTGAAATACTCCGTGAAGGTAGTGATGGAATTCATGACCGGCCCGGCTTGGTTCCAGATCGTCTCAGCCCATTTAAGTGCAGGTCCAGAGAGTAGTGATACGATGTAGGCGATCTTTGACTTATCTGTGGGATATAGAGAAGGTTGCATTTCGAATATGAGGGAACATTGTAACAGAAAACCATTGCACTCCCCCGCTCCGCCTGAGTAGGGCGCTGGTCGGGCCATGGGACTGGAAGGAAGGGCCGAAGAAGAAACTGTGGAGGCGGAAGTGCTCGGTGCTGGTGGTGCGTTGGAAAGTGGAGCTGGTGGCTGTAGAATCCGCTTCAACTGGTCCACCAGCTCTTGAAAGTGATCGAGGGTGCTCATGTTGTCGTCGTTATAGGTCCGGGCTTCTGTTATGAAGCGGACAGGAGACAGAGGTAAGGAAACGTTAGGGTGTTTATTGAATGACAACAAGGAGCACATGAAGGATAGCCAGGAGGATCAGGAATGATGTTGGGGTCTTTTCCTCCGTGGCTGGGTAACAGGAATACACGAGGATGGACAGCACACACCAGATACAGCTGACAGAGGATGACACAGACTTGGAAGGACTGGAAGACAGGACGATTCGGGAGGACCAGGAAGACTAGGAGGAATACAAAGAGAACAGGTAAGTAAATCGTTTGTTTAGCTGAGGATGACTACGCTGAGTGGTCGCTCAGTTGTCCGCTTTCGTCGAGACGAGCCCGGACAATGAGCGACTGGAGTGCTGTGCTTTTATCTGGTGCTCGTGAATGTGATGCAGCTGTGTGCTCATTAGAAGTCAGGTGATGGTGATCTTCGTGAGTGGGGGTCGTGAGAGCCTGACCAATCCATGACACCAACCATTACAAGAGCAGGTTTAAAGCATATTTCCAGTTAGAGACTTATGTTGTGTGATATATATTTTCAACACAAATGTCTTCAACAGATAACACTCTGTAAAAAAAATCCCTAAATTAGCAGTTTTTGCTATTTTGTAAATTCATGTTTTTATTTTTCCTCATTTATTGATGCTTTTGAATTGCATTATGGGACCTTGATCTCTCTTCCAACAATTTCTAACCTTGAAAAGTGTGAAAAAGAGACTTTTATGAACATTTTTAATATATTAAAATGATATATTGTCTAGGTTGAAGTTGTATATTACACTACAAAAATTTAGTAATAAACTGCCAGTACATTTTTTGTTATTTTACAAACTTATTTCTCTATTCAATTCAATTCCCCTTTATTTGTATAGCGCTTTTCCAATGTAGATTGTGTCAAAGCAGCTTCACATAAAAGGTCATAGTAAATTGGAACAGTGTAGTTCAGTTTTAATGTTTAAGTTCAGTTCAGTTCAGTTTAGCTCAGTTCAGTGTGGTTTAATAATCACTACTGAGAGTCCAAACACTGAAGAGCAAATCCAACGATGTGCAGCTCTTCAGATCCCGAACCATGCAAGCTAGTGGCGACAGCGGAGAGGGAAAAAAACTTCACTAAGTGGCGAAAGTGAAGAAAAAAACCTTGAGAGAAACCAGGCTCAGTTGGGCACGACCATTTTAATTTCTCCGCTGGCTAAACGTCTTGTGCAGAGCTGCAGTCTCAGCGGTGGAGGCTGGAAGCTGGCCTCAGCGAAGACTCGTCTGTCTCTGGAGCGTCACAGGAATCAGTCTCATGTACTCCACTCCTCCATGACCACCACAGTAGCTGCTCAGGATACGGCCTGGTCCAGGATATGGAAACCTTTGGATAATCTCGTCGTTGGTCTTGGATCGAATCAGTGACTGAGGGCCTCGGGAAGAGTATGCCCAGGTGGAAATGGAGAATAAAGAGAATTATTAGCGTAGCTGCTGTTCATAGTGTATATACAGTAAACAAGATGCATAAACATGTGTGGAAACCCGCTCTATATATTATTTCTTTTACATTATATTATTGCAAACTACTAAAATGTCAATAAAAGTCACTTTGTTAAACTGTAGAGTTGAATTATCAACATCAAAAGTTGACCAAGCAGAGATCAACATCCCATAATGCAATTCACAACTGTAAATAAATGGAAAACACAAAATACGGACACTGTTCAATGACAGATATTTTTTACAGTGCGGTATTTTCACATCTTGCGAATGTTTAATGTCATTCTCATTAGTCTTATTGAGTCATTTCTCAAAAAAAACCTACTTTCATCAAATTAATTTAAAATAAAAACTACATCTGATTGATTAAAAGACAGAACCGTGCTTAGATGAACTAAATGTTGCTTTTATTCGTCCATTGTAAAATACCTCTTCTCTTTTTTTACATGTTCTTGTAATTTTATGGTGGCTCTTTAAAGCCAAAGGCTAAAGTGATTAAATCCTGACTCACACACTCATTGCTGCATGTGAGTTTATCTGTGTACTTAAACCCTTTCCTTTACTGGAGCGATAACACTTTCCTACAGGCAAACTCTGAAGCTCGCTTGAGCTGCTCTCTTTACGGTAGTTACTGAAGCTCTGACTCATTCTAGCACATATTGTGATTCTGTTGTGCCATACTGAGCATTTGAATGAGTCCTGCTTTTCACTTCCAGTACTACAAAAGCAAAACTGCATAGGGAAGTTTCAACCTTTACGAAGGAATTGCTGAATTTCACAGTCTGCTATATTTCTTTGCAGGAGCAGGGAATAGAGTATATGCAGAATGACTTTTCATCTTCGGTAACCCAGTTCAAATCAATGCTGTTACAAAATCGTCACATTTAAGGTCTGTTTTCTTTAAAAATCACTGATTTATATTTGATATAAAGTGGGTCTCAGAACATATAAGAAGCACTGCACTAAATTCCATCGTTCCACACCATGTCTTTAACAAATGGAAATTTATTTGACCCCAGTATTTTTAATGGAGATGTTACCGCCTGATGTTACTGACAGCGCTTGCATTTAAATGGCTTTTCTTCTCATCTTACTCTCAAACAACTAAATGAATGTATAAGTTTATATAAAGGTGCTGTATTTAAGTTTTTGACTCTTCTAAAGCTTAAAAATACCCTAATATGTTTGCAGATGTTTAAGAAACATGCTAAGTGAGCATTCTTGTTTATCTGAAAAACAATGCTGAAGTCAGATATTCTGTTTTCTGTGTCGGAACGCTGTCATTGTTTTGGCTATTTAACCCGCCCAATGCCAGTTCAGCCACTTATATTTCATCACCCCGGGTTGCCTTAGTGTGATTCATTCAGTCAGTAAGGGTCTCAAAGCATGTCTGTGGCCAAATGTGACCTCCGGTGGACAGTAGCAGACTCCAAAACGAGATGCAGATTTAGAGTTCCACATGAGGTGGTTATTAATTAGGTAAATAACTAAAATATTACGATTGTAAACCTTAGCTGAGCATGTTACATGACAGCATGTGCGTTTAAATGGCTTTTCATCTCATTTTACGCTCAAACAATAAGTTCAGCCACTTATATTTCAGCATCCCGGGTTGCCTTAGTGTGATTCATTCAGTCAGTAAGGCTCTCAAAGCATGTCTGTGGCCAAATGCGACCTCCGGTGGACAGTAGCAGACTCCAACACGAGACGCAGATTTAGAGTTCCACATGAGGTGGTTATTAATTAGGTAAACAACTAAAACATTACAATTGTAAACATTAGCTGAGCATGATGAGATTTGCAGTGATCTGCAATTACGCTGTTTGCACCAGACAAAACACGACAGAAAGGTAAAAATGCAGCCATTGAGAAGCACAGAATAGTGCACTCACTGCACTCCAACAAAATGGTTTATACTCTAATTAAAACATATTAAACCTCTTTAACATTAGTAAATGTAGATGCTGAATCACTCATATGTGTTGGCTTGACTTTAGAGTCAGATTTCTGATGTTCAATTTAATTCACCTTTATTTGTATAGCGCTTTTACAATGTAGATTGTGTCAAAGCAGCTTCACATAGAAGATCATAGTAAATTGAAACAGTATCAGTTTCAGTGTTTAAGTTCAGTTCAGTTTAGTTCAGCTCAGTTTGGTTTAATAATCACTACTGAGAGTCCAAACACTGTAGAGCAAATCCATTGATGCGCAGCTCTACAGATCAAGAACCATGCAAGCCAGTGGCGACAGCGGCGAGGTAAAAACTTCACCAATTGGCGAAAATGAAGAATTAAAATACCTCGAGAGAAACAAGGCTCAGTTGTGCACGAACAATTCTCCTATGGCAAAACGTTTTGTGCAGAGCTGCAGTCTAAGAGCTGGAGAAGCTGGACGTCAGCGAGACTCGTCTGTCCCCGGAGCGTCACAGGAATCAGTCTCATGCTCTCCACTCCTCCATAAGCCACAGCAGCTGCTCAGGATACGGCCTGGTCCAGGATTATGGATACCTTGGGATCATCTTGTCGCATCAATGGAGCTGCATAGTCTCTGAGGGCCTCGGTATGATTATCCCAAGGTGGAAATAGAGAATAAAGAGAATAATTAGCGTAGCTTATGAAAGTTCAGTTTCAAACTGTTTATTTTATTTTGAAGATCTGAGGTGAACTATCTGCTGCTGCTTTCAGTAGCATGGCAATAAATGTCATGTAAAATGGCATTCAAACTCACATTATTAGCATTTAACACTGAATAAAGCACATGAACTTTACTTGAGGAGAAATAGAGAAATAGAAACTGTTTCTGAAATATAAATTTCAGGTGTTGGTTAGGATAAAAACTCTTTAATATGAAAATATTCTATCGCGTCGTTGCTTTTAGTTAGAACATGATATAAATCAGCCTTTGTTGGTGTCGTCAATCTGGCAACCTGCTCTTGTGTGTGTTTTGAATCAGGGGTGCGATACCTTGTTTAACTACTGGGTGTCAAACTTACGTACTGCACCTTTAACTGATTATATTTTAATTACATTACAACCTCGATGCTGTAAAAGAAACCGTATGAAATTAATCACATTTCAATAGACAAACCTTTCACCAGAAGTTTATCGGTAGGGGAAAAACACTAGCTGAGCATATAACCCATTGGTTAATGGAGTAAAATGCCTTTTTGTTGATGTACTATGAAACATGTCGTGTGAATTCCATTTACATTTATGACTTATACCTACTCAGCTCCACAGTGGATGAACTGATGAGTGTCTTCAGTGGAACAGTAATAAATTGGGAGACATTCACCCCGCATGAACAGTGCCTGCTGTTGAATTACTTTGCACATACTGTCTGCATTGTTCAAGCAAACTAATTCCACCCAAGAAATTATGCAAATTACAATCATGAGGAAGGTAAACCTCATTGGTGTAGTTTTCTTCTGAGAGCTCAGTGGGTGGATGCAGCAACATCTGTCTTATGTAACTGGGCCTGCAGCTTCAGATCACCAGCATGATCCAGAGATATGTGGCCAATTAAAATGCTGCCGTGACCTCAAAAAGACTCATTGGAAATATGACGACAAATTGAAATGTGTTGCTCTGGGTACTTTTTCTCCATACGTTAAATTATTTTTTACAAAAGCCTTTAAAAGACAGACCTGTAGTGAATGCTAATGCTGTTCTAACTGGTTGTGTTTATTATTGAGGAGCCTATATTTGATCCCCACGTGCTGTCCACTGTAAAGACTTCACTTTTTCATCTCAAAAACATTTCACGAATCCTCTCCATGCTGGCGTTTCCAAAAGTAACATCAATACACTACAACATGTCCAAAACTCAGCAGCCAGAATTCTGACAGGGACTAAAATCAGAGAACACATTATTCCTGTTTTGAAATCTCTCCATTGGCTACCAGTCAGATTTCAAACTGATTTTAAAATCCTCATGCGCACATACAAGGCCCTGCATGGTTTGGCTCCACACTATCTGTCTGAACTCTTAACTTGGTCCTCCCTTTCACGTGACCTCCATTCCTCTGACTCTTTTAACAGACATTTCCACTTGTCTGCGTTCTATTGGTGACCGGGCTTTTGCATCTCTGGCTCCGAGGCTCTAAAACTCTCTCCCCCATGACATTAGACATGCTGAATCTTCTAAATAGTTTAAAGCATCGTTGAAAACTCACTACTTTACACTCGTCTATTCATGAGGTGTGCATTTTTGGTTTATGCTTTTAGATATTTGAATGTTTTAGCCATTGTAAGTATTTTAGCCTGAATGATTCATTTTTACTGTTATTCCAAACTGTTTGATATCTGTGTCTGTTTTGTGCACAGCGCTTTGAGAATTAAGTTTTAAAGGCTCTATATAAGAATAAATTATTATTATTGTTATTATTATATTTGTGACTCTTGCCACCAAACTAGTCTTGTGTTGCACAAGTACATTTGGTAATACTTTAACTTTATTTTGATGGTCCATTTGAGTATTAATAGACTGTCTGCTTAATATCTGTTGATACTGCTGCTTCAGCAGACATTTAATAAGAAACTTTGCAAGTACATGTCAGCTTACATTAACCCCAACCCCAACCTAACAGTCTACTTATTGTAACGTGGAGACTAACACGGAGGGATCCATTATGCAGTATTTATTAGTCACAGTCAAACATCCAATACGCACTAAAGTGCAAACACACATCACCAGTAATCAATAATGATCTTGGGGCTGGCGGCTGACAGACACAGAGTGATTTACCAGGCATGGATCAGTGGCAGGCGGTGTAGTTCAGAATCCGTTAGGCAGGCTTGGGTCGAGGGCAGGCAGCGTGGTTCAGAGTCCGTGTATAAAGCAAGGGTCGTGGGCAGGCAGAAGGCAACTCAGAGTCAGAAACAGTCCGGGGTTATTCTCAGAAGATCAGACAGGAAAGACCGCTCAGTAATGCTGGCCGGGGCTAAACAAGACTTCGCAATGAACTGGTGTTTGAGTGTGGCTTATATAGGAAGTGTGGGTCGTAACTAGATTCAGTTCAGGTGTGTGCACAATCAGTTTAGATGGATGTTGTAATGCTTAAAAGTCCGGGGATGGTAACCTTTGCTGGCCAGTGAGGGGAATGACTGGGACCGAGTCGGTAACACTTATAATCTAATGAGAATTAGTTGGCATGTAGATGCAATATAACTTAAATTCAACAAACGGACCATCAAAATACTATGTGTAAGTGTGTACTACTATGTGTAAGTGTGACTGAATATTTGTGTGAAAATACACTGTTTGACAAAAATAACAAGGAAAGATCATGTCATATTAAGATATTTTGCAAACTCCCTACAGCAAATATCAAATATCAACGCTTCATTTTTGATTGGTAATATGCAATGCTAACTTTGAACATGATTTTCTAAGTATTTAGAATTTAATTATTCAGATTTCAGATTCGCAAGACAAGTCAAATTGAGCTTTATTGTCATTTCACTACATGTGTGGACATACAGTTGAGCAGAATATGAAGAGTTCAGATGCAAACCCCTCTAAATCCTCTCTTTTCTTGTAGATGAGCATTTTCTATCAGGCTCCTATATAATTAGGCTCAGAAGTTTCATTTTATATGTAATGAAAAGGTTATTATCTAGTAAATAAAATAACTTTTTTTTTAAATATCACCTTAGACAATTCTTTGTTTTTTTTATCAAATTAGATTTTCTTTTGCGTCAAAACAAGCTAAATCCACCACTGCCTTTTTTGCAAACACCACTAAATCCACCTATCAGGACAAGACAGGGTAATTAGTTGAAAAATTACTAAAGATGCATATAGAAATTATTTTTCCAAACATAAAATACATTACACAAACTAGCTAAAATTAAAAATGCATAAATCTGTCAAGTAAGTGGCGGTTCATTCCGCTGTGGTTAACCAGAGAAAAAGCTGAAGAAAAATGAATGAATGAAATCTGTCAAGTTAATGCATTAATCAGTAACATTAAAATTGAACTAAATTGAATTAAATCTTAACAATCAGTTGTCATTTCTGATATTCGGGATTTAGATTTAATGCAAGTAGAGCAATGTAAAAACATTGTAAACTAAGCTTGGTAGATTTAAATATAGTAGTTTAAAACATTGTGAAACATCAATAATAATATTTATTTAATAATAATAAAAATTTAATATAAAAAGCTTATCAGACGTATAGGTAAAATGAAGTAGGCTAATATAAATGTATAGTTTTATGCATGATATTTATCTTTAAAAATATATTAAATTAGCAGATAAATCACAAGGTGGGCCTACTGGGCAAAAAGGGGATGTCTCTCTGACAATTTGAGAAGCTGTCATTCATTCATTCATTCATTCTCATCATACTCAAGGTCTTGGTCGCTTTTTCATCTCCTGTTTATCCTCATAGCATCCATGTGGGATAAAAGAAAGGCATCTTAACTCTGTCTTTTGTGAAACGGTGTTGCCGTTTAATGTATAGTAAATTGGACGCAAAAAAACATTATGAATGCATGTTACACTTCCGACTACATTGTGTTTTCTTTTTCTTATAATGCACAGAGTTTTGAGGCACATTTTCATTTTCCAATCACTGACAGTCAGACAGGCTCATCCAGTTCCAGCCTGATCTCACGAGAAAACGTAAGTATTTTACGTTTTGTCAGTTTAGTGGCTAATTCGTACGAATTCATACGAGTTCATTCGTACGAAATTGTACGATTTTAAAAAGGAGGCGTGGCACCTAACCCCACCCCTAAACCCAACCGTCATTGGGGGATGAGCAAATCGCACTAAATCGTACGAATTAGATCATACGAATTCATACGAATTAGCCACTAAATCAAAAAGTTACGAATTGCCGTGAGATTGTGTTGTCCAGTTCATCAAACTCTGTCTTTTAAAATTGAAATCGAAAGCATAATAAAAGCTCTCCTTATAAAAGCTGGTGTATCAGCGAGCTGCTACATTGAAAACATATGATTCAATTCGCGTCTTCTGATTGGTTCTCGGGATATAGCGGCTTTTGTTGTCAAAGGCGAAGTGGCGTTTAGCGGCTTTTGTCAACAAACTGTTATTTCTGAATGCACTGATGCTGCGATTTGGATGATTTGAAGCAAATCTATTTGTTGATGGTGTACTATATTGTGTAAAATAATATGTAATATTGTGCAATATTTTATGTATTATGAGTATTTAGAGTTGAAACAGTAAGTAGAGCAACAAGAATGTGTGGTAAATTCCCAAGTAAACATCGTTTAACCTATTGAGTTCTTGTAAGATGGAGTTTAAGAAAAGTGTCCAGTGCATACGGAGAGAAGAGTGTTTCTACAGGTGGTTTGTCAAGCCCACTCACCTGTGTGAGGCACACTCAGAATTACATGTTTTGAGGTTTTCATGTGGTGTGGTGGGGAGGAGAGGAGGGTTTTTGGGAGATTTTTAGAGGTGGTATTGGTGATAATATTTCAGAGTAGGGTAAGTTGATTGGAATTTCAATAGTTCTCGCTATTGATTATTGGTTTATTACCTGCCAAAACTAAGATATTAGTACTTAAATAGCACATGTTCTGCATAATTATATTCTACATTTATGATTTTGTCCAATAACTAAACCCAACTACTACCTTTAAACTTTCACTAACCAGCAAATTAGGATTTTATTGAGCCAAAAGTCATAGTTAATGGATTATTTTTAGTGTGAGTTGTACCTTTAAATAAAGTGACTTCTGTATTCTTTTAAATAAATAACAATAACAGAATTTGTGCAGTGAATCAATCAGAGATGCAGCCAGCAAAGTGTGCCAGAAGAGATATTTAGCTCCACCCACTTCCACAAGATAAAGTAACAGAGTCTCCATGTATGCTCTCGAAATGCCTTAGTGTTTGTATGTTAATATCATGCAATAGATGTGAAAATATATAAATTATATGGATACAGCAACTTTAAATGAAGCATCATTTTTTATTTGACTGACATTGTTTAATTTGGCTGTACTTCTCTCTCTTGTACCTTTGCTTTCGTCTGACTTTCACGTGCTTTGCTTCAAATCAGAGTTTGTTATCATAAAAATGTAGTTCATGGTTTTTATAATACTTTATCAACAACATTTTCAAAACCCTATGGGGAACATATATGTGAAAAAACAAGCCAAAGTGCTAAAAGCGTGTGTGTGTCAGACACTAATACATATTTATACAACATATATCATTAAAACTACCCTAAAGACATTTGTTAAAGCAACCGGGCTCTTTTACATTTCTAGATGTTTCTTCAGCTGTTTTATTGAGATGTGCTTCACAGGACTCAAAGGTGAGGCATATTTTTGCCACAGGATATAAATAAAAAAAAATGTATTGTTATCTTTATCTAACAAATCTGAATTTATCAATCCTTTATTCTTTTATTTCATCCTTTTAAAACCTTACATCAGATCAACCAATTTTGGGATATTTTAACTATAATAGGCAAGAAGAAATGGAGCATTTTGAAAGAAAACTTTGTTACACAGGGTTGCAGACCTCTGACTTACAGTTTTCATCTCTAACTTGAACATGCAGCCTTTGCTGCCTAAACTGAATGAATGTATTACATAACATATGTAATACATATATTATATTATATTATATATTATAAACAAAATAGGTGAAAACATTGGGAACAGTTCTTATAGCTTAGTTTATGTAATATATTATGTAATATATATATATATATATATATATATATATATATATATATATATATTACATAAACTAAGCTATAAGAACTGTTCCCAGTGTTTTCACCTATTTTGTTTGTTCACACAAATAATACACAGCTTTCTATTACTAACATCTGGAGTTGCAAACCGTCAAAGTCAACATTTGATGATTGACAGATAATTAACAATGAACAGACTTTGGTACAGCGTGGTACAGTTTTGAAGCGGAGTGAATGTCTGGGTTTTGGGTGCGTGTTTGAAGACATATACACACAATTAATAATAATAAGATCTAAAGATGTCGATCTTGGTAGGTTTTTTCCAAACACAACTAATTTCGTCCAAAATGAGCATAAAAAGATAGGAAAGCAATCGAAAGCTTTCATTATAACGTTAGATCTGTGCATTTTTAAAGTGACACCTGTTATTTAATGGAATAAAAGAAAAAAATCTAAATAAATAAGAGATTCATTCGTTGCTCTTTAATCAGAATGTGTAAGTTGTACAGTGACAGGCTAATGAGATTTGATAGCTTGAGTCTATTTCATTATAATAGCTTTTAATTTTAATAAGCTGAACTGTTTGCTAATGTATTTGCTGCTAATGTATACTGTTTAATTTTTATTTTGTAAATAATAATAATAAAACATATTACTGACCATATAACTGTTTATTTACAATGAAACCTCTCAAAATGAACATATTTAGTAATTTGGCGATTTTTTTAAGGGGGGGGGGGGGGGTTGTCAAGGGAATCTCTTATTATGGTGGGCATATCCCTTATTTTGGCATCCCAATGTTGACAGGTACGCATTGGCTGCCGAGGTGACAGCAGCCAATCTCCTGTGCCATGTAGTTAATTATGCAGGAGCAGATTGGGTGACCCTACGGCCTGCACGTGCGTAGAGTTTCATGGAAGAAATTTCAGTAGTGTGGTATTTTGAGTTGAAACTTCACATACACACTCTGGAGACATCAGAGACTTGAAAAATGGGGCATAATAGGTCTCCTTTAAACAAGCAGCATTTTCCCGCCTTTCTTGCATATAAAGCCCCCTCTATTAAATGAAAGTGTGTGAGTAAGTGAGTTCGTGCGTTTCCCTCGAGGGTTGAGTTTACAGATAGGGGTGTTCGTGTTATCCCAACACAATTCAATGAAGTTATCTAGGTTTTAAGTTAGGTTGTTTCGGCTCATTTTAAGTAAGTGGTTTGAACAAGCAAGGTTTCTTTTTCTATTTTTGAGTATATGGAAATTCCCTTCAGTTAAATGAAAACTACTGTGTGTGTATATGTGTGTGTGACATATCAGGACTCAGCTTGTATATCATAGGTATGACATCGGACTTACAAGAAAAAGGTGACTTATTAAGAGTGATGTCCCCATTTTTCACAAAGCTAAGTTATACAGACTGAGTTATTGTTCAAATTGTTTCCGGTGAGGGTTGGTTTAAGGATAGGGTTGGGGTAGGGTTTAGGGCACAGAATATACAGTTTGTACAAGATAAAAACAATGGAGACCTATGGAATGTCCCCACAAAAACAAATGTGTGTGTGTCTCTCCTCAGGTAATAAATTCTCGTCGTGCCACGCTCGTCTGCTGGTGGTGGGTGTGTGGTGTTATGCTGCAGTGTTTGCAGTGGGTCCTCTATCAGGATGGGGTCAGTACGGCTCTGAGCCCTACGGCACCGCCTGCTGCATCGACTGGCACGCACCGAGCTCCAGCAGACCGGCCATGATCTACATCGTCTGCCTCTTCTTCTTCTGCTATATCGTGCCCTGCTGCGTCATCATCCTCTCCTATTCGCTCATCCTGGTGACGGTACGAGGCGCTCAGCACGCGGTGCAGCAGCACATCTCTCCTCAAAACAAGATCTCCAATGTGCAGACGCTTCTGGTCAAGGTGAGCAGAGCTGTGTCTAGATCAGTGTTTCCCAACCCTGTTCCTGAAGGCACACTAACAGTACACATTTTTAAGCTCTCCCTAATCCAACACACCTGAATTAACTCACCAGAAGATTAGAAGAGACTCCAAAACCTGAAGTGAATGGGTCAGATAAGGGAGACATCCAAAACATGTTCTGTTGGTGTGCCTCCAGGAACAGGGTTGGAAAACACTGGTCTAGATCATAAAAAATGTTATCTCTGCTATTGTAGTGATTCAGACACTTGTGGATCCATTTGCAAGCTCTTTAATTCAATAGTAATGAAATACAAGGAGAAACTTACACTCAGTGAAATAAACGGGGATTTTCCCATGTAGTAGTCGAAGAGCAGGCGTTAGTCGGGGCTGGCAGAAAACAATCTTAAACGAGAGGCAGGCAGAGATCAGAGCTGGCGGCAGACAGTCAGAAATGATATAACTAGGGATGGCTGACGTGAAACTGACGTTTCAACACAGTATCGAGATCCCGAAGCGCAAGTGTTTCGAAACACTGTACCGAAGCATGATCCGAAACACCCAGGTCACGTGACTAAAGTGTTCCGAAACACCTGGTCACGTGACTAAAGCAATTCAAAGCATCGATCAGTTCAGAAGCGCTTCGAGACCTGGCGAATCTGCATTTGACTGACAGGGTCAGAAAAAGTTCTGTATATAGCCTAGTGCAGTGTTTCCCAACCCTGTTCCTGAAGGCACACCAACAGTTCACATTTTCAACCTCTCCCTAATCAAACACACCTGAATCAACTCATCAGAACATTAGAAGAGACTCCAAAACCTGAAGTTAATGGGTCAGAAAAGGGAGACATCTAAAATATGTACTGTTGGTGTGCCTCCAGGAACAGAGTTGGGAAACAATGGCCTAGTGGACCATGCGTGTGCATGATGTTACTGAGCTTCAAATGACTTTTAGGATCGAATACCAACTTGTACAAATACTTCGAATTCATGATTTGAGTATTTTAATAATGTTACTGGTTTATAGTGTAGTCTAGATAGGATACAGCTGCAGATACACCATCAATTTAGCATCATTTTTGTAACGCTGTAAAACAATAATCAATATTTTACAGTGCTGTGATGGTTGGGTTTAGATTTTGGGTAGACGTTAATAAAATACAATGGGAAATTTAATAAATAATAAAAATAATTCTTGTTAACTTCTGGCCACAATCATGTCTGATCTAGCAACAACCCTGATTTAAGACCAAAACAAGACATATTTATTCACAAAGTGTTTATTCGGATGTCAGACCAATGTTGAAACAAAACGATACAAGAACAGAGCAATTCAAACTGCTATTAAAGCATTTCAAAATAGCTTTGTCAGTCTGGATTCGAACCCAGTATCCCCACATGGTACTCAGGAATCCTAATCGCTCCACTAAATCGCTTGCAGATTCAATCTTACAAAGTGAGGTTTAATACCTTAATTTGCTCAACTGTTCTATGCTGAAGCTATTTCAGTGCAATACATAAAATGACCACTAGGTGTTGCTGTAGAGTAGGGTTTCGAAACATTTTGAAGCTTCGACACATTTGCTCCGACTGTTTCGGTGTTTTATGAAGCCTCGCTTTGCCCACCACTAGATATAACAAGCAGTGGTCAGGGCAGGCAGAAAACTTCAGAAATGATAACTCAGTCCAGGTCAATACGCAGGCAGGCAGGCAGGCAGGCAGGCAACAACAACAACAACAACAACAACAACAACAACAACAACAACAACAACAACAACAACAGAAAAACTGCTCAGAGATGACGGCCAGGGCTAATCAAAACTTTGCAGAGAGTGAGAGAAAGAGCGTGTTTATATAGGGAGTCTGAATGAGTTTCAGCTGTGCTTAATCAGTCCCAGTTGAGCAGCGGGAGAGCTAGTATTCTGGTGATGGCTCCCTCTGGTGGTCAAAAGGGGAAAGTTCATGAGCAGAATTCACAACAGCTAGATTGTCATTTCATTATTGTCATATTGATTTTTGATGTTGAAAATTCAATACAAGTACCTTTTATTGGCATTTTAGTAGTTGAGACAAGATATTGCTTAAGAAATAATACAGAGAGAATTAAGTCTGAGAAAAGTACTGGCTGTTTGTTACCAGGTTTTTATACTGTAATTTACAACACAAATCCAGACAATATATCACTTCAGACTATTAAAAATGTCAGTAAGAGTCACTTTTCAAACTATACAACATCAAAAGCTTTTGGAGAAAAGATCAGGATCCCATAATGCAATTCAAAAGCATAAATAAGAAGTAAAAACATGAAATCACCACTGCTTATTTACAGTTGAAGTCAGAATTATTAGCCCCCCTGAATTATTAACCCCCCTGTTTATTTTTCCCCAATTTCTGTTTAACAGAGAGCAGATTTCTTCAACACATTTCTAAACATAATAGTTTTAATAACTCATCTCTAATAACTGATTTATTTTATCTTTGCCATGATGACAGTAAATAATATTTGACTAGATATTCTTCAAGACACTTCTATACAGCTTAAAGTGACATTTAAATGCTTAACTAGGTTAATTAGATTAACTAGGCAGGTTAGGGTAATTAGGCAAGTTATTGTATAACAATGGTTAAAAATATATAGCTTAAAGGGGCTCGAAATTAATTTATAAATAAACTTCACTTAGTGTATGTGTGTGAATGAGTGTGTATGGATGTTTCCCAGTGATGGGTTGCGGCTGGAAGGGCATCCGCTGCGTAAAACATGTGCTGGATGAGTGGGCGGTTCATTCTGCTGTGGTGACCCCAGATTAATAAAGGGACTAAGCTAAAAAGAAAATGAATGAATAATATTAATAAACAGACCTATAAATAAATTTTAGTTGCATCTTGACGATGAGCTGTGGTAAAGATGTGATACTGTATGGATGGATTACCCGAGAGCTCTATAATACCAGATTTATTTTTAACAATAAATAAATGTTCCACGTACATAGTGTTTAAAACTACCTTAGATAGAAGGGAAAAATAATCATTGTTGTAATCTCATTAGAAAACATTGTGGCCCAATCAAATGCATTCTTGGCCATATGTATTAATGTACTGTACTGGCCAGACCTGATGAACTGATTGACCAAAATTTTACACTTACAGGATTTACATGAGAGTGAAGAAGCAATGGTATTTCCTATTTCCTTCTCTTATTGTGCAAATATGGTATATCCAAATTTAACTATGGCATCTTTAATTCATAAATGATGTTCATGTGGATTAGACTATGTGTATTTTATTGTTAGCGTTCCCCTGAATACTTTTTTCATCATATTAGCATGTTTTGCTATGTTTTATTTATATTAAAGTACGTTTTTCTGTCTGTGTGTGTGTGTGTTTCTAGCTTTCAGTGGCTGTATGTTTTGGTTTTCTGATGGCTTGGAGCCCGTACGCTGTAGTCTCCATGTGGGCAGCCTTCACCGAACCAGACCTGGTCCCTCCGATAGCATTTGCCCTGGCGGCAATGTTTGCCAAATCCTCCACCCTCTACAACCCGATGGTCTACCTCGTCTTCAAGCCCAGCTTCCGGAAATCCCTGTGTCGTGATGCCACAAAGTGCAAGAGGAAGCTCTGCCCCTGCATGTGCCAAACAGACACACAACACCAAGGCACACCGAGCCTGAACACCAAGGACAAGTGCAAGCTCACATGGGTCTCTAATGGACTAAACGAGAGCCACCAGTCCTGCAGACACTGTCCAGAAAGACAGACAGGGAATTACCTGGATATCACGCCTCAGAGGACAGCACGAGTCCTGACAGGATCCACACACAACGAGGTGGCGCTCAGTCAACTGTCCAACGAGATAAACAGCGACTTTCTGTAGACACTCACCATGACAAACTGATGGAGGAACGCCTCCAGTACACCAACAGGGGAAATAGAGATGCCTTAAAGTCCCATACAAACAGCAAGAGGATATTGCGTCGTTTAACTCGCCAACTGAGCAAAAAATAATTTTAGGCTCTCTTGTAACAAGAAAAGGTTGATTTGGTAGCAAAACTGAATGACCATTTATACAACAATGTTTTCATGTCAAAACAGGAAACTTTTTATACAGTTTTGCCTGTTTGTTTACACAACAACATAATTTTAGCAACAGAAAATGCATACATTTTGAAAAGGCTGACATTGCAGACACAGTCAGAGGTAGGAATTTCAGCAGTCAGATGTCCCACTTCCGACCTCAATGTGTTCCATTCAACTGTGCATCACAGTTACATTTTCACCATGTAAGATGTGAATATTCCATGACATTAACAAAAACATGAATAGAAAATGCTGGCTGTCCTTTGAATGAAGCTGAATGAACATTGCATAATGCACTACAGAGCTAATGTCATCTCAGAAATAGCCTTTAATTGTAGAGTTCCCACTTATTTTTTTGCTGTAAACGTACTTGAACATTATTTCACATCTAAAGCTCTGCGCTAATTGTGCTCTAGCAGAACTAGCCGTCACCTGTAAAGGAATGTCAAATGTTGTGTCATAGGTTGGATGTCTAAATTATTTCAGCATTCTAGACTTTATTTCTAAGTAGGAGCATGAAAACTCCCAATTCTGAGTGGTCTGTAATGGAAAAACAAACACAACAATGACCAATGTATGTGGAAGTGTGTTCGCATTATAACCAAAAGGAAAGACACATCATGTACACACAAAAAATTATACATAAATACATATTGCCACTTCCCTACAGGTACTTTTTAGTAACAAGTAGGGATGGCTGACGTGAAACTGGCGTTTCGACACAGTGTCGAGATCCCGAAGCGCAAGTGTTTTGAAACCGAAGCAATATCCAAAACACCCAGGTCACGTGACTTAGGTGATTCAAAAAACCCAAGCCAGCGCAAGTGTTTCAAAACCAAAGTAAGATCCGAAACACCCAGGTCACGTGACTTAGGTGATTCGAAAAACCCAGGCCAGCGCAGGTGTTTCAAAACCGAAGCAAGATCCGAAACACCCAGGTCCCGTGACTAAGGTGATTCGAAAAACCCAGGCCAGCGGAAGTGTTTCAAAACCGAAGCAAGATCCAAAACACCCAGGTCACGTGACTTAGGTGATTCGAAAAACCCAGGCCAGCGCAGGTGTTTCAAAACCGAAGCAAGATCCAAAACACCCAGGTCACGTGACTTAGATGATTCGAAAAACCCAGGCCAGCGCAGGTGTTTCAAAACCGAAGCAAGATCCAAAACACCCAGGTCACGTGACTTAGGGGATTCGAAAAACCCAGACCAGCGGAAGTTTTTCAAAACCGAAGCAAGATCCGAAACACCCAGGTTACGTGACTAAGGTCATTCGAAAAACCCAGGCCAGCGCAAGTGTTTCAAAACCTAAGCAAGATCCAAAACACCCAGGTCACGTGACTTAGGTGATTCGAAAAACCCAGGCCAGCGCAAGTGTTTCAAAACCGAAGCAAGATCCAAAACACCCAGGTCACGTGACTAAGGTAATTCGAAAATCCCAGATTATGTGACTAAGGTGATTCTAAACACCCAGGTCACATGATTTAAGTGTTTCGAAACACTAGATCACGTAACTAAAGCTATTCAATACATTGGTCATTTCAGAAGCGTTTCAGGGTTGACTGGCAGGGTTGGAAAAAATCTCATGTAGAGATGTGTCTCATGTAGCCTAGCGGACCGTGCATGTGCATCAATTCCAACTAGTACAAAAATTATGAAATCATAACTTGATGTATTTTAAAAATGGTATTATTTATGACCAAAATAAGGCACATTTATTCAGGAAGTGTTCATTCGGATGTCAGACCAATGTTAAAACCAACATAGACTCATTCTGAAAACGTAGTCCTATACACGTTTCTGGAGACCGCAAATTTAGGTAGCCAGAGGTACGTTTGACTGCATTTAATTTTTTTAACGAACGCTACGGGGCAGTATGACGTCATTCTTTTTCGTGCTAACTAGCTGACAGCTTACCTCCGTGCGGACGGCTTTCCAGCTGTAACTAGTTTGTCCTGTTAGCTCATCATGTATGTTGGTGGACTTGAGAAGCAGAGAGGAATTGACCACGACAACAGGTTTCAAGTCCGTTGAAGAACGGTTCCATAAAGCAGGTAAGACAAAAACAGAATCCAAAAAATAAAATTAACAAGTAAATAACAGGGTGAGAATGTGGTAAAATCTGAAAACGTGGTAAAAATCAGACAAGGGCTTTTCTTTTTCTGGATTGCTTTTAAAACTTGTTAGTTGGATTTAGGGAAGTGGGTGGGCGGGTCAATCGATAAAATTGGTTGGGTTTAGGGAAGGAGGAGAGTGTGTCAGTCGATCAGTCATTCAGTCATACAGTCAGTCAACAGCGGGCTCTGGTGGATTTATGCAAGAACAGCAGGAGCTAATGGCACTCGCGAGAGAAATTTGAGATATGAAAACTCATACACAGCAGCCTCTCGTGGATTCACGAAAACAAAAACTGCAAAATACGTACCTCCTTGGCCGTATGTCGGGGTCTCCAGAAATGTAAATAGATGTACGTTTTCAGAATAAGTCTATGTTGGATAAAACAAAATACGTTACAACAACAGAGCATTTAAAAACTTAAGATCACCCTGGATTCTAACTCATTATCTCAACATGCTAGTCTGGAACTCTCACCGCTTCACTAAATCACTTGAAATCTCAACTCTACAACATGTGGTTTAATACCTCTTTGATGTAGCTGTTCCAGAGCGATACATAAAAATGACTACTAGGTGTCACTGTAGAGACGGGTTTGGAAACACTTCCAAGCTTCAACACATTTGCTTCAACTGTTTCAGTCTTTTATGAAGCCTCGCTTTACACACCATTACTAACAAGGTGACAGCACCAAATACTGGTTTGTCATACATAATACAGTATTTTTGACATAAATATGTAAATGCAGATTGTTTTGAAAACATTGTTGTGTAAACGTCAAACTTTTAAAATGCAAGGGAAAACGTTTCCTTTTTTGACTATCATTATCATGTAAAGGTAGAATGACACATTTGGATCTAGCATACTTGCCATCTCCAAAGCTTCCCAGAATTGAAACTCCAGTTGTTATGCACATCATATTTCTTCCGAACCTGTATGCACAAACATAAAGGACGCACAGGGATGTTTCATGATGTTATTGCAATTCAACATGTCAAAATTGACTCAAGCTTCAGAGTGTTGGTGAATAAGTCATGGTTCAATTCTCACTATTAACAAACCATTGACTAATACTTTTGCCCTGATAAATTACAAATTTGCTGCTTATTGGTATTCATTAAGATAATAATTGGGTTTAGGTATTGGATAGGATAAGAGATCATGCAGAGCATGTGCTTTATAAGTACTAATAAACAGCCAATATCTTAGTAATAAGCAGGTAATAAGCAACTAGTTAGTAGTGAGAATTGGTACTTAAAGTTTTACCATGTTTTGAATGTAGGTGTGATGGTTGCATAAGTCTATGATGTGGCTGTGGTATACTGGAGTACAAAAGACATGTTGTTCTATGTGAATAGAGTTTTTTGGTATTTTTGATGATTGTATTGTTGCCATGATTTATGAATAAGTACAGCATGAAGGTTTTTATGATTGCCCTATATATGATATATATACTACACACCGGTTTGGAAGGTAACATAAAGATTTCACTTAGATTATGGCTGTGTCCGAAAGCTTTAAAAGGCTATCTTTGGAGGCTGCGTTCTATTACAGAATGGTATCAAGGCAGGTCCAAATACATATTCTGCTTCACTTTCTGTCTCGGGAGGTGCTTTCATGTTATTGAATTAAATTTGAAGAAAGCATAGATGTGTCCTTCACTTCCCTCCATATCCCACAATCCTGTGTGTTCAATTTCTGACAGCTAAAAATAAAGAGATGACATCTTAAACCACCATTTGGGTGTCAATTTGGCATTTTGACCAATGTTTTCCACATTTGATGGCATCTCTAGTTAAAGGTTTGTATTGTAGTAAGAAAATATTCCCTTAGTTATCATCAAAGCTCTCACTATTTAGTTGTACATGATTAAATCCTTATGAAATCTGAAATCAGTTTTACCAGATGCCTTCATGAACAACGTGAGTCTCAAACTTTATTCCTGGGGGCTGAACCTCTGCACAGTTTGGCTCCTACCCTAATCAAAGACAAATGAACTAACTAATCAAGGTGTTCTTGGGTGAATTCCATTCTCGATGGGCTCATCCCTATGTCCTGATCACTTTGGAGGGTCCCTGTGAAGGGATTAGTGCAGGGGTGTCCAAACTTGGTCCTGAAGGGCCGGTGTCCTTAGCTCCAACTTGCCTCAACATACCTGCCAAGAAGTTTCTAATATATCTAGTAAGATCTTGATTAGATGGTTCAGGTGTGTTTGGTTAGGGTTGAAGCTAAACTCACCAGGATACTAGTGGGACCAAATGGTCCCTCCAGGACCGAGTTTGGACACCCCTGGATTAAAGCATCTGGATGAGCCTATTTCGAATTGAGTGTAGTGTGTGACACCAAACAGATTTCCTGTTCAAAAGGAAATTTCCCGATGTGTCTCAGTTGTATTTTTCAAAAACTTTTATTCCAAGGGCCCTTCGAAGTGGCCTGTTTTGATCACTTCGGTTTGGAATGACACTTCAATTTGCCACCAATTATTCTTTAATTTTGAAGTGCCCTTTGTAGGGCCATATATCCCATTTGAAATCCACTGAAAGACTACTAGAGACTTTTTAAGCAGGTTTGAGTTGGATGTGGTTGAAGTTAAACCCTGCAGAGCTGTGACCCCCCCCAGGAAATGTGTTTGAGACCATGGATGTACAAACTCTGCCTCCAGAGTCAGCTGCCTAAGCTTTCGGACAGCCTATGAAATGCAGATTTTTCTTAGTTTTTCTCTAGAAAGGTACAGTTTTTGTTACAATGATCATTTCCCATCCTCATTTTTACTCTCTCTGAAAAACAATGTATCGCAGGGGTGCCCAACCCGGATCCTGGAGATCTAACTTCCTGCAGAGTTCATGCCATGTCCACAGTACACAGGTATTTTTATAAACGGGGTTTTCCCCTATTTCGTTTAAAAAAATTCTCCATCCACACAAAAATGCACTGTGATGCATGTTCATGGCATGACCAACCAATAGAGGGCGATAATGGCACTTTTAAGTTTACACCAAATGGGGAATTAAATATTTGCCCAAGTGAGTTGCATACAACTCAATGTAAACATGAAAACAGAGGCGAATCATCATCCCATGGATGAACGACACAAAATATACGATGCATTCACTACAAATTTGTGTAATTTTGACTCATTTTGTTTGTTTGTTTGTTTGTTTGTCAACCCAGCCATGTTGTCCAATTGGAAAGGAGAGAACATCACGCACCCTGACAACATGAGGCGAATTCTCTGGTTGTAGTGTCCACACAACCACGCTCTACCCAGAGTTTCAGAAAATCTTAACCTGGCCGGAGTTTTCAGAAAGTTGAGGTTTTTTAGTTACTTGACATTGCATTTTTCTGTGGAGAAACAGCAAAATTGCGTAGAGAATAAGTGCAGTTTTGAAAATCCCAGTGTTCGTGTGGACAGGACCTTAGTTGCAACCTTGATCAAGCACACCTGTCTTAAATTACCAAGTGCTCTATATGGTCCTACTTATGCCGAGTTCAGACTGCACGATTTTCAAAGTAGTCGTATCACAGATGTTTTTATACTGCATGACTATCTGGGGTAGCGTTCAGTCACTGCTGTATTCGCACTGCAAGATGGATCAGCAACAGGGGCTTTTACACTGCATGACTTTACAATAGGAAGAATCTTTGTGTCAGTCCACAAATTACATCTCACAGCCAAACACACACGAGAAGTGACATGAAAACAATGCGAGGTCCCAAAGTATATCTTTTGTTATTAACTACATAATGAGAAAGAATCCTTTAGTGTGGTAGAAAATGTACTTATTTTGCTCAACTGGGTTTTGATAGAAATTGCCAATTTCTCAAACATTTTTATTTGTACGACCCAGTTGCTCAGATGACACATCAAACTGACACAGGTGCTGCTGCCAAATTTTCACTAGCTTTTCCTTCATTTCTAGGGTCCAAATTGTCTGAAAATAAGCTAAATTAACTTGCCTTCCAACCTCCAACATCAATCTGATGTCATGTTGACATCCTGTGCCTGCTGGGTTGGTTTAGTTGTGTTTGATCAGGGTTGGACTCTACATGAGGGTAGATCTCTAGAATCAGGGTTGAGCACCCCTGGTGTAACATCTTGCAGAAAATAATGCTGTGATATTTCTGATCAGGTTATGTACTGAATTTATTAGCAACACTCAATGTAACAAAGACAGGCTGAGCGTAATTCACAAAAATGTCTGTTGTGAAATATCAGGAACAACACTCTGACACATTATTACAAGTACACTATGCATTTCTAATGTAGGGGTCTTTAGGAAGGCTGTGCAGAGTTTTAGAGGCTGGCGTTACTTGACATCCACTGACAAGACAACATCTGTGTTTAATAGTTTACTCTTGGTTTACTCACATTTTTTGTCTTTTGACAGGTGCACAGACACATGTTGTTCACATCAGTCCAGCTTGATGACATTGCAGGATTGCAACTCTTTTTACTTCAGAAGGGCAAAAACAGAATTCATTTTAAAATTAGGTTATTTTTTAGCTCAGTAACCTGCCGTACAAAAGTCAAAATTATTTTGTTAATTACTTACCCTCATGTTGTTTCAATCCCCAGAGTACTTTGTTCTGAACACAAATGAAGATATTTTAGATCAAATGTGAGAGTTCCCTCATCCTCCATAGAGAGCAACAGTCCCGAGATATTCAAAGTCCCAAAAAAGAACCAAAAACATTCTCAAAACAGTCCATGTGACTTCAGTAGTTTAACTGTATAAATGACTCTGTTGTTCTGCGTACCACAATTACTACAGACAATACAACGCTTGGGCCCAGGTACACTTCTAACAAAGTTGTTTTTCATTCGAGGGCAAAAAGATATTTTGAAGTGCTATTATAATGTTTCTAAACACTCCAACAGCTCTATGAGGTAGGAAGGTCGGGTTGTAAATGTAAAACGCTGGTTGACACAACAATGGTGCCTGAGAGAGAAATAGAGTTTCTTCATTGCGGCGTGCAGTATCTTTACATTGTTTTCTATTTGCCACAGACAGACACTAAATGGTGCCAACTAAACTTACTTAATTTCTAACAAAATCCGGCCAAAGTTAAGTTCTTTTTCAGTTTGTTTCAGCAGCTCAAAGGTGTCTATGAGCCAAAATATATATATAAAGTTTGATTTGGTGAGATGATTCGAACTGTAAAACAAACTAAAAAAGAACTTGATTTTGGCTGGATTTTGTTCAAAATTAAGTAAGTTCAGTTCATGCTTCAATTACATTTAAAGTATACCTGGACCTTAATGAGAACAGGTCATAATGCCCTTAGTAAGCGAACACCCTGACCTGATGCAGGAGAGAATACATTGGTGGATGAAGTCATTTTTACAGTTTTTTGGCACAAAAGTTTCCATTCGCCTTGTATGATTACAGCTAAATCAATGAAGAGGTACTGCTTCCATTTCAGGACTTTTTGGAACCGCTGGTCAATATGGAGGACGAGGGACCCTGCTGAAAAAACAGCTTTAACCAGTCTAGGCTGGTTGGCTGGTTTTAGCTGGTAGACCAGCCTGCTTTTAGAGGGGTTTTGGCCATTTCCAGGCTGGTTTCCAGGTATTTCCAGCCTGGTCTTAGCTGGTCAGGCTGGAAGATGACCAGCTAAAACCAGCTTGAGCAGCCTAGCCAGGCTAGGAGCCCAGCGAAAACCAGCTATGTCTTAAACCAGGCTGGTCAAGGTGGTTTTAGCTGGTTTTAGTTGGTAATTTTCCAGCCTGACCAGCTAAGACCAGGCTGGAAATGGCTGGAAACCAGCCTGGAAATGGCCAAAACCCCTCTAAAACAACCCCGGTCAACCAGCTAAAACCAGCTAACCAGCTTAGGCTGGTATAAGCAGTTTTTTCAGCAGGGGAGCTCTCAGATTTTTCTAAAATATCTTCATTTGAGGTATGAAGATGAACGAAGGTCTCAGAAGATTGAAACAACATGAGGATTAGTAATTTTTCATTTCATGACCATTTTAGACAGTAACGTTTCATTCAGGTATTTCTGAAACCATTTTTATTTTTTGTTCAGGGAGAGGTTTATCTTTTCTGAATTCTGGTGTTCTGATGAATACAACAAATATGCCCTGTGATTTCTCTTCCAGTTGGACACTGGCTATCTGTACTCAACCACTGCCTATGCATTTATTTATCTATCTATTTATTTATTTATTTATTTAATAAAATCAAGCCTCAAATGCAAGTGATCACATGGTCATGTTTATTGATTAAATCTGTTGTTTCTTCTGTGAATGGAGCCGAACTTAACCCAGATATCAATGAGAGGAAAATGTTTTTGATGACTTTCCTGCTTAAATTTGAACATTATAAGAATGTCAGGTAACATTTTCAATATGTTGAAATATCTATATATTAAATATCTATTTGCTGCTTCAAGGCAACATCGTAACACTTCAAAAATAATAGTCTATTAGTTAATGTATTTACTAAAATAAATAAATAATGAACAATAAAATTTATTACAGTATATGTTCATCTTTGTTAATGTTAGTTGAAAATAAAAATTATGTTGTTCATTGTTAGTCATGTTAACTCTGTAGGGATTATATACAGTTTTAACCCAAAGAATGACCATTCTGTCAGATGAAGAAGAGCCGGAGTCAGAGATTCAAATAAATAAATCAGGTTTACTGAAGATAGTTTGCAGTTTCATCAGCAGAAGCCAGCTTCAACACTCACAATGAGTTCCTAGGCCGCACTGCTTACAATCACAAATCAATAACAATTATACTCTCACATAACGTTATTAACTACGTCATACATAAAGGTGTTCTAACCTGATTGGTTAAACCACAGATAGACTAGGAAAATTTCAACGTGGGTGCGTGTGTACAATTCTGAACAATATCTTGAGCATAAACATCAGACATCCACTAGACTGTTTAGAGCTGACTCCAGACCTGTGAAACGGATCCACAATCAAATAGAACACACACACTTAAAGTACAATCTGTTTCTTATCCAAGGCTGAGTGTACTCCCAGCCGTTTTTATCAAAACTGGTTAAAAACCCGTATAATCTACATTCAGGCAGTTATAATATCCTTACTAGACAAAGGGCTCTATTTTGACGATCCATGTGCAGTCCAAAGTGCAGGGCGCAAACGCATTAAGGGCGTGTCAGAATCCACTTTTGCTATTTTAAGGATGGAAAAATGCACTTTGCGCCGTGGCGCATGGTCTAACAGGGTTGAGCTTATTCTCTTAATGACTTAAACTTTTAAAATGTCCACTACGCCCCTGCCATACTGCAACCCTAAACTCAACCTTTACAGTTATTGATGTCTACATCTACCCCAACCCTAAACCCAAGCACCATAGTAGCATGGGCATTACAATGTCCACTATACATTTGACCCGATCCCGTACCTCATTGTCCTAGATTGCAGTGAGGACACCTTGTTGATTTTTGCCACCTGTTTTAGTTTAATTATAGTTGTCTGTGTGTTTAAAGTTGGCTTAAAACAGAGTTTTTTTCCCCATATCATGACATACAGCCAATTAAAATGATCCTGACATTAAAATAAACAAAATGTAGGGTAGTTTAAAAATTATAATAATATAATAACCCTTTATATTTAGGATATATTTATCATTATAGTTCTAAGTTTTGCTGTAGTTTTACATTCAGAATGATTTGCAATTCATCTGTCTTTATCTTTATAGGTCTAATTCTAGTTCTAGGTGTGAACAGGTCTTTACACTATGCCTTTCTGGAGTTTTGGAATCAGTCTTTTCAATAAGCATCCACACATTTACAAATCTTTATATGCACAGCTGTACAAATATATATGAAACAACAAACTCAATAGACATTGATCGAAATATCATCAGGATTTAGTGTTTCTTTCTGTTGCCACAGAGGGATTCCTGCTCTGTGTAATCAGATTTGGGGGAAATAGAAGCAGAAAAAGATGTTAGAAATATGATTCATGTCTCTTCTATGCGTTTAACTGCATTTCTGTGACCTTTACGAGCTCTTTGAAGTGTAAATGCTTGAGGTGTTCATGCTTCACTTCACTGAGAAAATCACTTAGTCCATGCTATCACTTCAATTCAAGAATGACCCGCATGGTTTCAGCAATTATACAAATGCTTTTAATTAATTTACTACAGCAATAACAGCATTTTCAGCTATTTTTTATTTTTGTTCACGAAGCCAAGCGCGGTACATTCTGGGATTGTCAATTGCCAATAATTATTAATGCTGAATGCTATTATAAATTATAAATGCTAATAAATAATACATTTTGTAATGATAAATGTAATTGACACATGTTCAGTAGACTTGCAGTGTGGTCTTATAATGAAAATATCATCTCAGGACAGTTAATTTCTTCCACATACAGTCAGAATTATATAATCCTGTATATTTTTCTATATTATAGAGAACGTAACGTGCTACAATTTAAGAAAACACATATGCTGCGTCCCAATTCGCATACTTATACTACACCCTAAAACTATGTACTTTTTTGTGAAGGAAAAGTACACTCTTTTGAGTGTGTAACAGAAGAGTATGCAAGCTTTTGGGACATCCTACTTCCTCATTAACAGATCGTTGTGTTGCTTAGTAACGAGCCCTGTCAATCATCCACACATCATCCACATTTCTTTCATATTTAATTTCCTATCTTATTGGAGAAGCAGCAGCAGCAGGTTAATCTCCCATTCACGAGTCTTTCATGCAGAGAAATCTCCTCAGGTGTTTGGATAATTCTGCATTCAGACGTTAATGTCCAAACACATCTTTATATAAGTTCAGTATTGTTGTTGCAGATGAAATACAACACAGAAAACACGATTAAAACATGTTCCAGTGGGCTAGATATGAATTAACAGTCAAACAAACTTCTTTACTGAAGCCTCTCTACTTGACGGTTGGTCTCACGCATCCATCATGTTTGTAGTTTGATTACACTTTTCACCCGCGTTTGTAGTTCTAAATCGAATTCACCTCCTACGCGCAATGTATTGTGGGAAATATCAGCGGTTAGAGTATGGCCGCTTCTAGACTTTTTACCGGAAATAGTAAACCATACGGGACCCTTTGGCACACTCTTTTCAACATACTACGATTTGGGACATACTAATTCTACTTTCAAATACTACCCTGCTAAAAAAAATCCAGCTTAAAGCAGCTTAGGCTGGTTGGCTGGTCTTAGCTGGTTGACCAGCCTGCTTTTAGAGGGGTTTTGGCCATTTCCAGCCTGGTCTTAGCTGGTCAGGCAGGAAAATGACCAGCTAAATCCAGCTAAAACCAGCTTGACCAGCCTGGTTTAAGCTGTACATAGCTGGTTTTGGCTGGGCTCACAGCCTGTCTAGGCTGGTCAAGCTGGTTTTAGCTGGTCATTTTCCAGCCTGACCAGCAAATACCAGGCTGGAAATGGCTGGAAATGGCTGGAAATGGCCAAAACCCCTCTAAAACCAGGCTGGTCAACCAGCTAAAACCAGCCAACCAGCCTAGGCTGGTTTAAGCAGGTTTTTTCAGAAGGGGGATGGATAGTATGCGGATTGGGACGCAGCAATAGAATTACAAAAAAACACCCGCAAACTGAGAAAAGATGTTCATCTGTTTGACAGCACAAATCCTGTCAAATATTCCCACAACACTTTCAGATAGCACGGAACACAATAGAAATGTTTCAAGGAGACCCAAACGTTACGGACTTGGCTATTTATGTAGTGGTTAATTAGGCTAATATTACAGAAAAGAGGAGAGAATCAGGATGTTAAAATAAACAACCAAATAAACTCACCTTTCAGAGATCACCTACAACTTAACCGAGCAACAGTCACGGCACAGCGGCGTCTGTCACGTTTTAGGGTCCCCTTGACACATTTTCATTGTGTTCCGATGTTTTTGAAAGTGTTGTGAGAAAATGCAGCGCTTTTTATTTATGCGTTTGCGTTGTGAGAAAATGTGCTGACAAACAGATGAAGATCTTTTCTTAATTTGCTGGTGTTTTTTGTAATTGCACATGTTTTCTTAAATTGCAGCACGTTAAGCTCTCTCGGACACTGTACAAGTCATTGTATAACTGTGGTTCGTTCTGTAAACAATCAAAAAATATTGCTTAAGCGTGCTAATGATATTGACCTTAAAATGGTTTTAAAAAATTAAAAATTCCTATTTTCTGGCTGAAATAAAACAAATAAGACTTTCTCCAGAAGAAAAAATATTACAGGAAATACTGTGGAAAAACCCTTGTTCTGTTAAACATCATATGGGAAATATTTAAAAAAGAAAAAACATTCACAGCAGATTAAATATTAATAATAATTTTGACTTCAGCTGTAGATGGCGATTTATAAAATATTAAAATCTACATTTTCCATGATTATTGCAACTTACGAAATAAAATATTGAGGATCATCCTGATAACAACATGATTTTAAGAAATCAAGCATACATGCCATTTCGAGCGGAGTCAGTTTTATAACCTTTTTTGTCTTGCGTATTACAAAACATTTCAATTAAATGAATTAAATGAAAACTTTCTGAAAACTCTGGCCAGATGAAGATTCTCTGAAACTGAATTTCTGTCATGAGCATGGAGATTTTAAAAGAAAAAAGCGAAAATGGGGAAAACTCATTCATTCATTTTCCTTTGGCTTAGTACCTTTATTTATCAGGGGTCACCACAGCTGAATGAACCGCCAACTATTCCAGCATATGCACTTCCAGCCGCAACCCAGCACTGGGAAACACCCTTACACTCTTTCATTCACACACACTCACACACACTACGGCCAATTTTTGTTGTACCCAATTCACTTATAGCACATGTGTTTGGACTGTGGGGGAAACCAGAGCACCCAGAGGAAACCCACACGAACACGGGGAGAACATGCAAACTCCACACAGAAATGCCAGCTGACCCAGCTGGGACTCAAACCAGCAACCTTCTTGCTGTGAAGTGACAGTGCTACCCACTGCATCACTGTGACGTCCCATAGGGTGAAAAATCCCTTTTGAAAATCAATATTTGTATCCATTTCTTAGTGAATATCCACTTTAGTAAATAGATTTTAACAGTCATATTCATTAAAATAAGATTTTGGTCATCTAACATTGTTAGGAATAGAAAAATAACACATTCAATTACATTTTTCTTGTCTATTAAACTCATTCATTCTTTTTCCTATGACTTAGTTCCTTTATTAATCAGAGGTTGCCACAGTGGAATGAACCGCCAACTTATCCAGCACATGTTTTACACAGCGGATGCCCTTCCAGCTGCAACCCACTACTAGGAAACATCCATACACACTCTCATACACTACGGACAATTTAGTTCACCCAATTCACCTAGCGCATGTCTTTGGACTGTGGGGGAAACCGGAGCACCCAGAGGAACCCAGCCGAGGCTCGAATCAGCGACCTTCTTACTGTGAGGTGACAGCGCTTCCCACTACGCAACTGCGCCGCCTGTGTGCCATCATTCCATGCGGTATGTGGGCCGGATGTAAGTGTCTGGTGTGGGCCGGATTTGAGCCACATGAATTTTGCTAGCTGGGACACACACACCTGTATGTGTGTGTTACACTGAATGTTATTTCAATGGGTGTCTCCTGTAAATCATGGTAAAAGGTATCATTTTTACCTTTTTTTTTTTCATTTTAAATAATATTAATAGTAATTTAGGGCTGCGCGGTGGGGCAGTGGGTAGCACGTTCACCTCACACCAAGAAGGTCGCTGGTTCAAGCCTAAGCTGGGTCAGTTGGGATTCTGTGTGGAGTTTGCATGTTCTCTCCGTGTTCGTGTGGGTTTCCTCCGGGTGCACCTGTTTCCCCTACAGTCCAAAGACATGCGGTATAGGTGAATTTGGTAAGCTAAATAGTGTGAATGAGTGTGTATGGATGTTTCCCAGGGATGGGTTGCAGCTGGAAGGGCATCCGCTGCGTAAAGCGTGTGCTGGATAAGTTGGCGATTCATTCCGCTGTGGTGACCCCAGATTAATAAAGGGACTAAGCCGAAAATGAATGAATGAATAATAGTAATTTATTTGTTTGAAACTGCACCCAAATACACAATGTGCACTGTTAAGAACCATAATCAATGCAAGAGAAGTAAATCTGTTTTCTATTTCATGTGCCAATGAATGGGTTCACAGCACTGTTTATGATTTTAAGATGAACAAACTCACACTTTTTTGTGTGCATCTGCACAAACAGCCGAACACCGAAATGCCCAGATCCACATATTGTCTCTCTGTCTTCAAAACGGCTCGTTTCAAACAGTTCTCAATTACTGGAAACAGAAATAAATTGTATTAAATAAATAAAAAGTATTTGTGCAGGCGAAGAGTGCCCTCTTGTGGTCACGGTGTGTCTAAGTATTTGTGCAGGTGAAGAGTGCCCTCTTGTGGTCACAGCGTGTTTGTTTGATTTCTAACAGAGAGAGTAAAGACCGTTTTACTAGAATCTATTAATCTACAGAATTAGAAGTCAGAATTAATAAACCCCCTGAATTATTCGCCCACCTGTTTTTTCCCCCCCAATTTATGTTTAATGGAGAGAAGTGTTGTTTTTTCAACACATTTCTAAACATAATAGTTTTAATAACTAATTTCTAATAACTGATTTATTTTATCTTTGCCATGATGACAGTAAATAATATTTGACTAGATATTTTTCAAGACACTTCTATACAGCTTAAAGTGACATTTAAAGTTTAATAAGGTTAACTAGGGGGTTAGGGTAATTAGGCAAGTTATTGTATAACGATGGTTTGTTCTGTAGACTATCGAAAACAAATACAGCTTAAAGGGGCTAATCATTTTGACCTTAAAATGGTTCATAAAAATATTAAAACTGCTTTTATTTCAGCTGAAATAAAACAAATAAGACTTTCTCCAGAAGAAAAAATATTATCAGACATACTGTGAAAATTTCCTTCCTCTGTTAAACATCATTTAGGAAATATTTAAAAAATAAATAAAATTCAAAGGAAGTTTAATGATTCTGATTTCAACTGTATAATATCAGTATCAGACTGTATTCTATTGCTTACAGGCCAGTGTTACAATAGTACAAACAATCGGATTGGATATTGGAAAAATAGCTAAAAAAACAACAATCTCCTTATCTATCAAATTAAATTCTGAGCTAAACTTATTTGCATTGCATCTGATTGCAGAGCTGGGTGATTTGACAAAAATCTGAGATCAAAATATAAATAATCTCATATCCTGATAACGATATATATCACGATTTAGGGTCTGTTCTGTAAATTCAATCACTTAATAATTCATTTACATTAACACTGGAAACGACTCAATTTTTTCCCTCTCTTCGTGTGTGATCATATTACTCACTTTTTAATAAAACTTCATGGCAAATGTCTCATTAAGAATGTAGAACTATAAAATTAATATCATTGAAACATGAAACACTCTTGGAAAACTAATGATGGCATGTCAGGTATAAATAACTGAAATGCAAAATGCAAACACTGGGTACTTTCAACTTTGCAACTTTCTCACCATGCTGTTTTTCAAGTTTGTTTCTGCGTAATGGCATGTAATATTGCTCACATATGAAATATGGAAAAGTATTACCGTAAACAATGTGTTATGTGACGCAACGAAAAGAGCATGATATGAAACGATAGACTTTTTATTGTGTCCTTACAATATACACTCACCGGCCACTTTATTAGGTACACCTGTCCAACTGCTTGCTAACGCAGATTTCTAATCAGCCAATGACATGGCAGCAATGCATTTAGGCATGTAGACATGGTCAAGACGATCTGCTGCAGTTCAAACCGAGCATCAGAATGGGGAAGACAGGGGATTTAAGTGACTTTGAACATGGCATGGTTGTTGGTGCAAGACGGGCTGGTCTGAGTATTTCAGAAACTGCTGATCCACTGGGATTTTCACACACAACCATCTCTAGGGTTTACAGAGAATGGTCTGAAAAAGAGAAACTATCCGGTGAGCGGCAGTTCTGTGGGCGCAAATGCCTTGTTGATGCCAGAGGTCAAAGGAGAATGGCCAGACTGGTTCCAGCTGATAGAAAGGCAGCAGTAACTCAAATAACCACTCGTTACAACCGAGGTCTGCAGAAGAGCATCTCTGAACACACAACACGAAAAACCTTGAGGCAGATGGGCTACAGCAGCAGAAGACCACACCAGGTGCCGCTCCTGTCAGCTAAGAACAGGAAACAATTCACACAGGCTCACCACAATCAGACAATAGAAGATTGGAGAAATGTTGCCTGGTCTGATGAGGCTTGATTTCTGCTGCGACATTCAGATGGTAGAGTAAGAATTTGGCATCAACAACATGAAAGCATGTATGGTGGTGTAATGGTGTGGGGGATATTTCCTTGGCATACTTTGGGCCCAGTAATGCCAAATGAGAGTCATGTCAAAGCCTACAGTATTGTTGCTGACCATGTCCATCCCTTTATGACCACAGTCATCTTCTGATGGCTACTTCCAGCAGGATAACGCACCATGTCATAAAGCATGAATCATCTCAGACTGGTTTCTTGAACATGACAATGGGTTCACTGTACTCAAATGGCCTCCACAATCACCAGATCTCAATCCAATAGAGCACCTTTAGGATGTGGTGGAATGGGAGATTCGCATCATGGATTTGCAGCTGACAAATCCGCAGCAACTGCGTGATGCTATCATGTCAATATTGAGCAATCTCTGAGAAATATTTCCAGTACCTTGTTGATGCCACTGAGGATCCAGAGGAATCTATGCCACTGAGGATTCGGAAAGCAGTTCTGAAGGAAAAAACGATACCAAACCGGTACTAGTAAGGTGTACCTAATAAAGTGACTGGTGAGTGTGTATTGCACAGCCCTAAATCAGTGTATTTTGTTGAATATATAGATAGATAGATAGATAGATAGATAGATAGATAGATAGATAGATAGATAGATAGATAGATAGATAGATAGATAGATAGATAGATAGATAGATAGATAGATAGATAGATAGACAGTCAACAATATATATATATATATATATATATATATATATATATATATATATATATATATATATATATATATATATATATATATATATATATATATATATATATATATATATATATATATATAAAGGGCTGTCTGTTGCTTGAAACTCATTTTGGCCACTTGTATCTGAGATATTGTCCTTTCAGTCATGACCCAAAGCTCATGACCATAGGTGAGAGTAGGAACATAAATTTACATGTAACTCACTACCCAGCTCTGTAAACCACTTGGTCATAAATTAGACCAATATCAAACACTAATTTGTCATTACTAAAATATCATTAAAAAATATGTATGTATGTGTGTGTTTGTGTGTATGTACAAACTTGACCAGTGTGTCATGTGTCATTCATTGGTTGTTACTGTCTCACAATTGATACGTGACCTGCTCATCCACGAGATGGCAGCATAAACAGATCACAGAGATGCAGAAATCTGGATGTTTTGCTTTTTCTCCTTGTTTACGCAGTAGATTCAGAACACTTGCAGCTCTGAGATAATGAACTGAACTGAGTCAGAGAAGAGACTTACTACACTTTTACCAGAAATAAAACCATGATTAATGTAAGAGTGTAGCTGTTTATTTTCACAAGTGTTCACAGCTCACTCTGAATTTCATGTAACTAGCAAATGTGTGTGTTTGGGTCATGTTTTATGAAAAGAAAAATACTATAGTGATTTATTTTATACTATATTTTGAACCATAGTAAATACTACATATGTTTTAGTATTTACCATACTCTTTTAATGAATTTACAACATACAATAGTAATACATTAAAGTGCTAAAATGTAATAGCTATAGGCCTAGATTAGTTTTTAATATACTGTAAACTGTGTATTGTACATACAGTATTTGTATTAACATAGCAATTAATCAACAGATTTATTAAGTTGTACTTCATACCAGGGTTCATACACATTTTTACTACTAAAATTCCTTTTCCAGGACTTTTCCAGAACTTTCAAGTACATTTTCATGACGTAACGTTTCATGTAATGTCTACATACACTGTAAAAAATGCAGGGTTCCACACAATTCATTCATGTTGTCCCAACACAAATTAATTAAGTTAACTTAACACTTTTAACAAATTTATGTGGATTGAACATAAAAAAATTAAGTTGTCTCAATGAAATCTCAAGAATTGTGTTGTTTCAGCTCATTTTAATTGAGTAGTTTAAACAAGTAAAATATATTTTTTTGAGTAAACACATGATAAATATTAAGAAAAACAACGACGTTCAAATTTATTACAGCATATCATACAACACGCAACAATCTATTCTCTTTAAATGTGTTTATATATCTATGTAAAATTGATTTTGATAATGCTTACACATCACTAACAATGTAAGAGCAAGTTTTTGGCCAAGGACAGAAAAGAACATCGATATCGCATGTGTGCATCCGCAATAGTCACATCACAGGGTATGCAATGTTGGGATTATAGTTTAATATAGAGTTTAATCCTAATGGAGTAAAAGTTTATCATCTGCATGCATTTTTAAAGAAATAGTTCAGCCAAAACTGACTTATATTTTAATAACTCCTATAGTATTGAAACATGTGGAGTGTGGTTAAATAGTGAGTACATTTTTAACCTTTGAGTGAACTGTCCCTTTAAGGCCTGTGACTGTGTGAACATTTTAATATCTCAGAGAGAACATCTGGCCACAGGTAATTTATTACAACTTTAATAAAGATTAAATAATATACAATGAAGACTATGCATTGTTGATTATTCATTATTTGTACCTGAATAGTGGATACCTGAAAACTATATTCTTTTATCTTTACTATATAATATTTATCCATGCTTGTAATTTATTTTGTTATATATTATTCGAGATTCACTCCCCAACCCCTACAAAATCCCCCCAAACAATCCAAATAAACCTGTTAAATCATCTGGTGAAATTGTTTTGACATCGCAATATACATCACAGAAATATAAAATACCGTAATGTCAGATTTTTCCAATATCTGTCATCCCTAATTCAAGTATACAGATATTTGTTAAACTAATTTCCATGACTTTTCCAAAACTTTGTGGGTTTTTCTGTTTTTCCAAAACTTTTCCAGGCCTGGAAAATGGCATGTCAAGATTACATGACTTTTCCAGGTTTTCCATATGAACCCTGTTATACATCATTCAAAAACACTAGTCTATTTAAAGTTGCTATAGGCCTGGTATTTTTTAGGAGTCATCAACACACTGCAAAAACTTATTAGCCTATTAATATAAGACTATTCAATGTCGTTTAAAGTAATACAACTGTTAAAAATGGACTAATAAATAAATAAATAAATAAATAAATAAATAAATAAATAAAAAAATAGCTACTTATGTCACTGGCTTGGTAAAGTTGAAAAATGACTGGACATTCGAGCCTCTATGAACCTCTGATACTATTTAATACACACTCACACACGCTGAATATTCAACAGTTCTTGGACAGACAGACACTCTTCGGATATAGAATCAATTGTCCACATAGCGAGATGACGAATCGCTGAACAACGAGGAGGCTGGCGTTTATTTACATCTTTGCCCTGTGGTTTACATCTGTTTACTATGAATTTGGCGAAAACGTGCGCTCGCCAGTCCTGCCAAAATGAGCAGGTTTCCTGTGTTTGCCTGACTCACAGTTGACTCACAGATAGTGAATCAGGTTTAAAAAATGGCGGGGCTTTGTTTCTGCGCTCCAAGTTCCTCCTCCTGCCTTCATTCAGAAAATAAACGCGGCTGTTCCTCCTTCAGCGTGTCCAGCCCACCGTCCGTGTGTGTGCGCGCGCGTGTGTGTGTGGTCGAGTGTTAATGCATATACTCTGACAGAGGACGGGAGATCCTGACCCCCTGCTTCGCGGCCCCTCCAGACAGGACAGCGGGAGGACTAAGAAAATGGCTTTTATTAACGATACAATTAGCCTGTGTATGGGCAAACCAGACCACCTTCTCAAAGGTGCAGTTCGTCTCATCAAATGGCGTTTCTTAAAGGGATAGTTCACACGAAAACGAACAATTGCTTACATTTTCACCTTTGATGAAATGTCTTGATCCACTTCGACTGTTAGATACTGTGTAGGGCACAAAGTAACTCGTTTTGGCTTATGGGTAAAGTAATGGGGTTAGACAAACCATATTTTTTACCAACACACAAGCCTCTCATACAAATGAGCACTGAAGTTATGATCGCTGGACCTATGGTTTCTGTGCAGTATTGCCAAAAGTGCCAGGAGTAAAAATGTTACTATTTACCCCACCTGCGGGGCAAGTTGTAACTTTCAGAGGTTTAGATGTAACATGCTTATAAAGGCAGATTTCATTTATTCATTCATTTTCTTTTCGGCTTAGTCCCTTTATTAATCCGGGGTCGCCACAGCGGAATGAACCGCCTAAAAGCAGATTTCACACAATTAATTTAAATTGAGTTTACTTTAAATAGTAGCTTTATTTCCTCAGTATTCTACTAGCACATTATTTATTTATTTATTGGATGAACACATTTTAATTTAGCTGCATTATTATCCATTTATTCGTTATTATACAATTCATTTATTTGCATTATTAGCAATTTAAAAAATTACATTAAAAAACATTTTACTATAAAAAAATTCTCAACATTACACACAAAATTCAAACAAATATTTTGTTCGTTTAATTGGTGTCCAACAGTGTGTGGCTTATTTGTAACACCCTGTTACAACTAACCCTGCTGTGACGTGTTTTCCCCAAAACTGGCTAGCAGTCACTGTGTGTTTTTTACACCTTTCAAAATGATTTCATTGATTAGCCTATAAGACCGTGATCACAACAATATGAGATTTTACGTACATACTTTCACAGATTTTTTTAAAAATAAAAATATAGAGTATAAAAAAAAATACTTTAAAGGGCACCTATGGTAACAAATCTACTTTTCAAGCTGTTTGGACTGGCACATGTGCATGTATGGTGTATAGACCGTCATATTGGGGTGATATAAGCACACCCAGTGCTTTTTTTTCAATTTAACAACATAAAAAACAGTGGACCAATTGGAGCTGTTTTCAAACCGACCGCAACTTTACGTAGGAGAGCGGTCCCCCCGCCCACCAATATTGATTGACAGGCGCGTCATCATATCCTCAGTTTGTTGATTCACGTCCGCCATTTTCAGCGTGAGTCGAAGCGATATCACTAAAGGAACACGCTAGCTCTATTTTTAGATGCAAGGCTCATTGGGCTCAACATAAGAGCAATATTCTCCACATTATCGCTCTAATTGGAATTATTGGTTGTATCTTTAGGTAGGTTTGCAAACATGTGTACTTCTCATTGAGTCTACCTTATACTTCAGCCGTTTGCATTTCTCGCGATCCCAGAAGCTCCCTGTGATCTTAACTAGCATGCGTTTTAGAATTCTAAACATCGGTTTCTATCAGGGTACACTCAAGTCGACGGCTGGGCGCCGGGGACCGCTGCAGAAACCTATGTTTAGAATTCAAAAATGGCGCAACGATTCGGGACACTTCATGCTTCTGCCGCGCCACAGAGAGTGTCTAGTGTGCCATGTCGCGGCATCGAGCGGCTCATCCGGTGCTTCAGTCAAAGTTAATTCAGTGTGCGTGGTTATTAGTCTTGTTGTACAAGCTCGGCACTTGAAACTAGCACACAGTTGGCTGTAAAACTGTACAAAGACACAAATGATTTTGTACTCTCTGCTTGGTCTGTGTCCGAGTCGTACATGTACGACTGAATGATGATCCTCTCTCTCCTTCTCCGTCTGCCTGCCAGACTCTGTTGCAAACGCAGAGCGGGTGAGCTCACGGCCCCGCCCCCTTGTTACATTGGCGGGAAGCCGAAACTAATTTACATGTGAAGCAACACACCCATAAATCAGCGAACTGTGGACACGCCCCCAACATGACACTTTTTAACACATTATAATAAACAAATCTGAATTGTGTTTTAAACTGAACCTAAACTGGCACACTCAGAAGAACCATAATATTAATATTAAATCATAAAAAAGAGGTAAACTATGCGCCCTTTAATTCTGCAAAAATGGTTTCTCGGGTGTTTCTCGTCCAAATTTCGAAGAACTTTTTAAATAATTGGCAGGAAGATGTCTGCCGACACTGTGGTGAAAACCTTTAGAGCATGCCATGGTTACCCCTGAAAAATACCTTAAAACTCTGTGTTACATTTAACCCCACGTTACTTTGTGCCCCGCGCTCCCCTAGCCTTTTAACTGGTAGCGTATTTCACAATTTGGGTTGTCAGAGGGATTTTAAAAGTCAAAAAAATAAGTAAAAATGACTTTAAATTAGGTAACTTTAGCATGGCAGAGTCAAAATCATTCATTCATTTTCTTTTCGGCTTAGTCTCTTTATTAATCTGGGGTCGTCACAGCAGAATGAACCGCCAACTTTTCCAGCATATGTTTTACGCAGCGAATACCCTTCCAGCTGCAACTCAGTAGTGGGAAACATCCATACACACTCATTCACACTATTTAGCTTACCAAATTCACCTATACCGCATGTCTTTGGACTGTGGGGGGAAACTGGAGCATCCAGAACCCACAAACCCACAACCAACACGGGGAGAACATGCAAACTCTACACAAAAACGCCAAATGACCCAGCCGAGGCTCGAACTAGCGACTTTCTTGCTATGAGGTGATTGTGCTACCCACTGCACCATCCTGCTGCCCTGATTATTCTGTACACTGTAAAAAAAAAAAAAAAAAAGAAAGTCATGGGCGGCACTGTGGCTTAGTGGTTAGTACTGTCGCTTCACAGCAAGAAGGTTGCTAGTTCAAGCCTCGGCTGGGTCAGTTGCCGTTTCTTTGTGGAGTTTGCAGGTCCAGGCATAACACTGTATGACAGCATTTCAGATGACTGTTCTAGAGTCTACAGCTAATCAATCTGGCAGATTCTGGAGTGCTTTACAGGTCTAAAGAAAAATATAAATGATAAATGATCTTAAATAAACAAATACATTTATAGAGATGGTGTATAAGTATATAACTTTACTCACATGGGAAACTGAGGCTACATGAATGGTTTGTGAGCACAATTAAGTGCACACAGCATCTCATATCATCTGATAATTGTAAGAAATAAGTCCAAAAGGCAGCTGACTGTGTAAAGCCACATAAAACAGAACAAAAATACGACGAATATGCCGAGATCAGTGGCTAATCTGCCGGATTCAGCTGAGGTGAAGTGACGGCGACCAGCGAGACCTAGCTGTCACTCAAGTGGCCACGCCCTTAATTATGCAAACTTAATATAACCTAATATAAAGGAAATGGATGAGTTATAAAAAATTCACCCCCCTCACAGTTGTCATGGAGAGTAAAATCGTTTTTTTGCACCAGGATGTAAACATCTTTTTTTTCTGCTGTAAAGTCGGCCATTTTAACATTGGGCTCAATAGAAATCTGCTCTATTATGGAGCCAGGACTAGCGGAATTTCGATCAATCGCAGTTTCACTTACTTCCGTATTTGCTTCACGAGGGAGAGCGGGAGGTTGTTGCTTGCGTAAAACAGATGCTGGATAAGTTGGCGGTTCATCTTGACCCCTGATGAATAAAGGGACTAAGCCAAAGGACAATGAATGTATGAATAATAAAGTTGAGTTAAGTTGATGTTCTACATCAGCCTAATTGATTTAAGTTAAAATGACAAAATTAAAGTGAGCAACATATATTTTACAGCGTACTTTGCATTACAAGAAGCGCCTCACATGTCCATAGCCAGTCTGGTGAAAGAGGTGGTTCTTTTTTTCTCAGAAAGTGGACATTTTTGCAGTGATACACCTCATTTTCGATTTAATTATGAGATTTAAATACTACATTTTAGTGACATTTTAATTTTCATTCATACTTCTCACATTCATACTGTATAGAACATACTTTTCTAACAGCCGAGTAGTACGTTTAAATTCAAATGCAGTACCTAGTAAGTAGTAGGCGATTTCGGACGCAGCCTAGCGTCATGCATATACCCTATAAGTTGGATAACAATCATGTAGAAGTGCATAAAGCTAACTGATAGCCTAAACTTAACATAACATAACATTTAACGTAAACGTGTCTCTTAATTCTGATTGGCTGATTGGAATGATGTTCCAGGATCAACATAGATGTTAATCCTGGAACATGTCCTACTGGGTGGAGGTGGCACGCAGAGGTGCTTACCCTAATAAATACAGAAATATAATGAGAGTGGATCATTGGACACTGAAGACACAGCAAAGACGGGAGTGCATGGAGAAAATAAGCGTGTAGTCAAGATTAGAAGAGCACATGCTGAGCAGAAAAAAACTTTACAGCTGTTCATTCATACTTCTGGCTATTGCCTGCAGTATATAAGAGTACATGACAAATGTCTCAGAGAGAGAGCCTTGTGGCCAGTGAAAACCAGCCCTTAAACAACAAGAGATTTAGAAAAGGAATCTGATGGTAGATGGCATGAATGTTTTGTGAGTTTTTTATTTTTTGTGTTCAGAAGAAAGAAACTCATAGGGTTTAAACTAAGGAAAGTACACTGTAAAATCCAAAAAGTGAAGGTAACTCAAACCATTTAAGGAAACTGATTGAAACTAACCATTTAAGTTCAAAAATGAATCTATATGAGTAAAATAAGTTAAAGTAATATGGTATTTAATTACCACATTATCTTTAACACTGACTTCAAAACTCTTTACAAATAAGTAGAATTAACTTTCAGTCAATTTTGATTTAACTACACTCATTTCATTTGATAAAGTTGACTATTGAGTTTTACCGTGTGTAAACATTGACATCCATAGTAGGAAAAACAAATGGAGTGGATTCAGATTTCTTCAAAATATCTAATTTTTATGTGTTCAGAAGAAAGAAATTTATAGGTTTTGAATAAGGGAAAGTACACTGTAATACCCAAAAAAGTTAAGGTAACTCAAACCATTTAAAAGAAAACCAATTGAAACAAACCATTTAAGTTAAAAAAACTGATCCTAATGAGTACTGTGAACTTAACCCATTTGAGTAAAAGAAGCAATTTGAGCACACAAAACCAAATAAATGAAAAGAACTCAAACCAACTGAGTACACGCTCAGAATAAAGGTACAGGTGCTGTCACTGGGGCAGTACCTTTTCAAAAGGTACATATTTGTACCCAAAGAGTCCACAGTGGTACCTCAAAGGTACTTTTTAGGTACATTTGGGCACTAATATGCACCTTTGAGGTACCACTGTGGACTCTTTGGGTACAAATATGTACCTTTTGAAAAGGTACTGCCCCAGTGACAGCTCCTGTACCTTTATTTCTGAGAGTATACTCAGTTGGTTTGAGTTCTTTTCATTGATTTGTTTTTATGTTAAGGCAGCTCAAACCATTTGAGAAAACCAATTGAAACAAACCATTTAAGTTCAAAAACTAATCTATATGAGTACTGTGAACTTACTCCATTTAAGTTAAAGTAATGAGGTATTTAATAAACTCATTACCTTCAACACTGAGTTCAAAACTCGTTTTAAATGAGTAGAATTAACTTTCAGTCAATTTTGAGTTAACTACACTCATTTCATTTGATAAAGTTGACTGTTGGGTTTTACAGTGTGTAAACATTGACATCCACACACTCAGATATAAAGGTACGCGAGCTGTCACTGGGGTGGTACCTTTTCAAAAGGTACAAATTTGTACCTAAAAGGTCCATATTAATATCCCAAGGGTACATATTAGTACCTAAAAAGTACAAAAGTGTTCCCCTTAAGATTTTTAAGTTCTAATATATACTTTTGAGGTACCAATATGGACCCTTTAAGTACAAATGTGTACCTTTTAAAAGGTACCACCCCAGAGACAGCTCGCGTACCTTTTTTTTGAGAGTGCATAGTAGGAAAAACAAATGGAATGGTTACAGGTGTCATCAAAATATCTAATTTTTACATGTTCAGAAGTATGAAACTCATCAGTTTTAAACAAGGGAAAGTAAATAATTATAGAATTTACATCAATACACTGTTAAAAATGCTGGGTTCAACACAATTCTTTCATGTTGTCCCAACACAAATCAATTAAGTTAACATAAAACAATTCTCTTGTCCCAAAAACATAAGAACTGTGTTGTTTCAGCTCATTTTAAATACAATTTAACAAGCAGCAATTTTTTTTTTTGAGTGTACTGACATGTTTAATTTAATTAGTGGATACACAATGACTCACAATGACTCGTCTGTAAACGGCAAGGATGGGGGATTAGTCGTGTTTTCTGCAGGGTATAAGTGGCAGAATTTTGCATTTAAAAGATGTCTCAGTTGACCAAATGGCCCATTGTGAAAATACGGGTAGGTAAAATGCAAAATGGTGCTGCTTTTACTTGTATTTGCAACACAATATGCATATTGACCAAAGCAGGGGTCCTGATAGCTCCAGCATCACACCTTGCCTTGTCTTGTAAATGTAAATAAATTAACCTACAGCCTTCAACAGGAAAAGACCAGCCTTTCACAAGTCACAGTTCACCCAAAAATGAAAATTCGGCCATCAGTAAAGCTATTTTGAGTTTCTTTGTGTTGAACACAAAATAAGATCATTTGAAGAATGTTGGTTGCTGACACCCGTTGACTTCTATCGTGTTTTTTTTTCTACTATGCACTGAAAAACCTGATAAGTTAACTGTTTGAGGAAACCAATTGCAGCAAACCATTTAAGTTTTGAAACAAAATGGTTTGAGTACTGTACACTATATATATATATATGTGTGTGTATAACTATATATATATTGAGTCATATAAACATATATCATTTGTGTTGCTATCTTCAAATTTTTAGAGTGTTAGTAGCCTAAACATTTTAGTTTCAGTTATCAAATTACTATTAGTTCAAATAACTTAAATGAAATAACTCCAAACAACTATATAGCTCAAATGCACTGTAAAAAAATTCTGGGTTCCACAAAATTCCTTTATGTTGTCTCGAGACAAATCAATTAAGTTACCTCAATTGTTTTTACAAATTTAAGTTGATTGAATTAAAACAATTACGCTATCCCACAAAAACCCTCAAGAATTGTGTTGATGCAGCTCATTATAAATAAGTAGTTTGAACAAGCAGCAAACATATTTTGTGAGTGTGGTTTGGTATTTTTTCTTGCATTAGAGTTAACACAACTCATGTTCACATTCATAACTCATTCGATTAGAGCTCTGCTTAATCTAATCAGTTTATGAGTGACCATAACTCTTTTTCATCGAGTCAAAGTTCATTCTTCAAAACATCATATTTTACGTTCAGCTGAAGAAAGAAAAATAAATGGGGTTAAAATGACATGAAGGAGGGATGGGGACATTTTAATTTTGGATGAACTATCCCTTTGAGCTTGTCTCTTAGTGCATGCAGTGATTTTGCTCTATCAGTCCAGTTTTATTCATGATGATGTTTTAGAATGACGTTTCTGTGTTGGTCAGTAATTAATAAAACCAAATCTGTGGCATTAAAAGAGCACTGATTTTGTCACCCTTTCAGACTGAATATGAAACTCAGCACCAGCATTCAACAAACTGGACCAGGCAAATACAACACAGTACTAAACGTATTCTATATTAACAACAAAAAATTATGTTGTTCTTTATTCATTCATTTATTCAGTTATTTATGTATTTGTGTGTATATATTATTTAGGTAGGCTATATCAGGCCACAAAACCAAGTGTCTTTTTTTCATTTAGATTTATAATGCACTGTAAAACCCAACAGTCAACTTTTTCAAATGAAATGAGTGTGGTTAACTCAAAATTGACTGAAAGTTAATTCTACTCATTTGAAAAGAATTTTGGGGGTGACGCAGCGGCGCAATGGGTAGTGCTGTCGCCTCACAGCAAGAAGGCCGCTGGTTCAAGCCTTGGCTGGGTCAGTTGGCGTTTCTGTGTGGAGTTTGCATGATCTCCCTGCGTTCGGGTGGGTTACCTCCGGGTGCTCCGGTATCCCCCACAAGTCCAAAGACATGCCGTACAGGTGAATTGGGAAGGCTTAATTGTCCGTAGTGTATGAGTGTGAGTGAGTGTGTATGAATGTTTCACAGAGATGGGTTGCAGCTGGAAGGGCATCCGCTGCGTGAAACGTGCTGGAAAAGTTGGCGGTTCATTCCGCTGTGGCGACCCCAGATTAATAAAGGGACTAAGCCGAAAATAAATGAATGAATGAAAAGAGTTTTGAAATCAGAGTTGAAGGTAATGAGTTAATTAAATACCTCATAACTTCAACTTAAATGGAGTAAGTTCACAGTACTCATATAGATTAGTTTTTTACAAGTGATAGATGAAGTCAAATGGTTTGCAGCAATCGGTTTTCCTCAAACAGTTTGAGTTGCCTTAACTTATTGGGTTTTACAGTACTCAGTTGGTTTGAGTTCTCTACATTTATTGGGTTTACTGTGCTCAAATTGCTTCTTTTACTCAAATTACGTTCACAGTACTCATAGGATTAGTTTTTGAACTTGGTTTGTTGCAATCGGTTTCCTTAAACAGTTTGAGTTACTTTAACTTTTTGGGTTTTACAGTGTAAGTAAATGAAATGAATGAATAGGCTTTATGAACTTTGAATGGACAATATTTGCCTGAGATACAACTATTTAAAAATCTGAAATCAGAGGGTTCAGAAAGATTAAACTATTGAGAAAACCACCTTTAAAGTTGTCTAAATGAAGTGCAGATGCATATTATAATCTAAAATTGAGCTTTTTTATGGTATAGAAATGTACAAAATATATTATCAAATCTTCATGATCTTTACTTAATTTAAAGAAAAATACATAAGCTTGACTCCATTTGACGCTATTGACTATATATATATATATATATATATATATATATATATATATATATATATATATATATATATATATATATATATATATATATATATATATATGCAACACAACAAATTCTAAGGTCACTTTTGTGAACAATGTTAGGCTTTAAGAGTTCCTTCTCACATATTTTGATTCAATTAATTGCATTTGAAGTCTTTAAATAATAAATCAATTTAAAAAATAAACGCAAATTAGCCCTGGATCACCTATTTCTGTGTAATGAAAGTTATTTAGTGTTTTTTTTGTCAGATATTTGGTGAGATGTTGTTTTGTAGAAGAAGTTCAGTTTGAATGGAGGAACATGATAACATGTCATTTTAAAATCATTTTATGGATTCATATGAGGCATTTTCTGGCTGATTTAATAATGCAGGGAAACTAAAGAGGATTCATAATTGCCTCTTGTAAGACGTGAGACTTTTACACTGGAATTTCATTGATTTAGTTCCGTTTTAAATGTCTTTGTTCAGCTCTGGTGGTGATCTTTGGTCTTCAGATGACTATATCTGTTGAAAACATGAATACTGCATGGCTGTAAATACAACATGAAGACTGAAACGTCCTAGTATATTTTTAATACTCTTCTTATTATTTCAATGTCATGAAAAACGGAATGTATGGACGTGGTGTGTACTATTTTGAAAATACAGTCTAAACTTGCGCTTAAACAACTAAAAAAGGAAACAAACAATGCATTTAATAGTCTACTCTTTCAAAAGAGAAGTGGGGGGAGGGCCGTTAACGACATTGCATACAAAAGCACCCCTGGTTGATTGGCAGAACACACGCAACAGTGCTGCTGATTGGCTGCTGATATTTCAAACGCACGTCCTCCGCCTAGGCTCCGCCCATTTTTCAGTCTATTTCCCGAGTGGAAGACCCCATGAAATGCCCCTGAAACTCCCGACGGCGATTGTTGTCTTTCATTCATTCGCAGCTCGCGGATCGCGCTGGTGTGCACATTTTGGACTTTGTCCCGACCGCTCCTTTTAAAACGGTATGTATTACTTGTGCTCTTTTTAAAGCTAAATATAGCTAATTTAATTCTACACGAAGGCTTGAACGAGAAAACGGAAACCGCTGTAAGAAATTAGCTTTAAAGCAGCCTTCGAGCAGGATTAGCAAACACTGCACAGATTGGCGGGCTCGTGTGGCGCGGTTTTCCAGTCTGATTTATTACTTGCATGAAGCATCAGCGAATTTACGCTTTCGGTTAAAAATACTCACTTTTAGTGTAATTAACTTTTAATATGGGGAGTTTTAAATTGATTTCAGCCGGTTTTGAAACGAATATCTAACGTGGTTTGTTTTACATGGTTAAATATTGATATTTTTAAAAGAAAAACTGATGTTTAGATGAGTCTTTGTTTATTCTTTGTGATATTTCAGCCAATTTAAAGCTCCTCGCGGTGTAAACAACCGAATTGGGCTTTACGCGCTCGGGGATTTAAAAGGGCGCGAATCTCGCGCTGTGTTCGTGTTCCGGTTCGAACTGGAACTGCGGGGTATCCGTAGAAACCGTCGTTCGCCTTTAGCTTTCTGTTTTAAAGATCTGTCGCAGCACAGCGAACTTCCGACGAAATTCACCGCTGCAGTTTTAAGGTAATATCCGGTGGTTTAACCAAGTATGTCGTGACTTGAAATATTTTTGCTAGCGACCGACATTGTGTTCGGCTCGAGTTCGCGCCTGAATCCAGGCCTAGCGCGTGTTGTAAACAAACGGGAAGCCGGTGGTTCCGCGCTCCCCTCCATTACGCTCACTGTAAAGTTCGGTTTTTGCTAAATTTTCTAGTTTAGTATCTGATCTTGCGTTTTATTTACACTTTCTTTATTAGCATCAGCTAACGTGTTTGTTGGTCGGTTGTGCTAACTGACTCTTTCCATGCAGTGTTCCAGTAAGGCACAATGAGTGACTCTGGCAAGGACACAGTGGCTACTAAAGAGAAGGATGGAGCAGAGAAGAGAGGACGTGGAAGACCCCGAAAACACCCACAGGTGCTGTTCTGCTCTCCAGCGCGGGCTGCTGGTGTTCTTGTATAGCTGAGGCGGTAACCCAACCCTTGTTTTAGCATTTAAAAAACATGCCTGTTGATTTTTACATATGTTTTGCAGTCTCGCACCCAAGTCTATCCCCGTTTTATATACGATAACCTGATAAGGCGCTTAACACTAGCAGTATACATCGTGGTCTTTGTTTAGTTGCGTCTAGCGCTCGTCCGCACACGCTTCACATGTGCAGTGGTCATCTGTAGTGGCAGGATGACCAAGGCCTGTAACATGATCTCTTTAAACCAGCAGTAACCCACTTAATGTTTCAGCTGCGCGCTGATTGGCTGCAGGAGAGTGCCAGCGTCTGATTGGTTCGTCCCACTGTCAATCACAGGGCCTCGCGAGTGCATTGGGTTTAAAGTTTCTATTACTCACCCGTGTAATCAGAGCCTTTGAGTAGTACTCCATGGCCACCATCATACAACAAGATGGAGCTCATCCTGTAACAGTCGTTTATTATTATTAATTTTATTTTAAGGAAAGAGAAGTTAGTTTAAACTATATAAAGTAAACAGTGGCTTATTTGTGAAGTAGTTTAAACAAATTTTTAGACTATATTTACTATATTTGGATAATTGCTAAACGTTAGCCTGCACGAAAATCTACATTTTGTAAACTATGTATGCTAAATGCTGCAGTTTTGAAGGCTCTATGCTGTTTTCATTTACATAATGTGCCAACTTGGCGTTGTAGAAGTAAAATTGGCTAATGGCTAAATGCACCTGCTAGAAAATGTGCGGTTTTCTAACACGTTCTTATGTAAATACAAGTTCTCATTGATGTAAACTTAGTTTATTGTCCTACGGTAGTAGATTGTATGCATGCCTCACACAAATCAAGTAGCATACTTGTGACAGGAAATTAACTTTACACACGTCCTGAATGTCTTGTATTCCTGGTACTGCATTGGTAGTTGGGCTGTGGTGATCTACACTGTATTTGATTCTCTTCTGACAATCGATGGCCGCATGCCACCTGTTGGTCTTAAAGTAGCAACCAGTTGCATTGACTTAAGTTATGCACCAGTGTGTGGTTGAGCCACAGTTTTGGTTTCACGCATTTTGAGGTGTATTTGTTTTTGAACTACTTTCAGCAGGAGGCCAGTGGATCTCCTACACCGAAGAGACCCAGAGGAAGACCAAAGGGCAGCAAAAACAAGCCGAGCTCCACCGTGTCTCGGGGCAAAGTGAGTAGAAGTGTAATGTTGCAGAGGTGCACAAAACCACAGAGACTATTGCGTGCCAAGCTTGCATCTGTCTTCCGGCCCTTTAAGTTAACCGATATAGTTGCTGTTCATAAATAATGGTTCCTTATTGGCGTCGATGCTTTAACGAATCATTTTATTGCACAATATTTTTTATAGTGGGACAAAGATCATGATGAAACTATGAAAAAAGATTAACCCTTTAGATCTTTAGGGAACCTAGCATATTCATCTTTTAGTAGCTTCAACTTATTTTCTGTAAACATTCAAATGTAGTATTTTATTAAAGAAAAACAAAAAAAGTAAAACATTCTTTGGGGTGATCCTGATCAGAGCAGTCTTGTTTTGGCTTGAGCCTGCAGATGAAGCAGTTGCTCAGTTCCGGTTGTTCTCCGACTTCCTGTGGCGTCTGAACGCTATGCATTGCAGGTGCAGAGCAGCGTCTCCGCAGATAAACCCCACCCCCACTTCCACTCTTCCTTCCCCTCCATCTATTGTCATGACGACAGCTGACCCACCGCCCCTCCCCCATTCCCTTTGTGTGTGTGTGTGTGTTCTCGCGTGTTGCCGCTTGTACCAGCTGTCTCTCCGCTCTGGACCAGGTGGTCGGCGAGTTGAAGTGTTGTTCATGTCCGTTTCCAATATAATAGCCAATGAACTCCATGCCCCTGGGCCTCCTGCCAGCTCCAACCTTGCAGCGCCCTCTGCTGGCCGTCTGCATCTGTAGCACCATGTTTATTCTGTCCTTCTCTCGTCTTTCAGAAAGCAGCAGCGGCTTCGGCACCTGCAGGGACTAAACGCAGAGGACGACCCAAGAAAGCAGTGAGTATTTGTGTGTGTGTGTTGTGCATCTTAAAGGGGCAGTTCATTAAAAAATGCAATTTTACTCAGACTTGAACCTGTTAGCTTCTTCTGTTGAACAGATTTGTTATGTCTTACTAAAATAATTGTTCAATAGAAGTAACTTAAATCTTTGGAACTATTAAAGTATTAATGGTGAGTAAATGTTAGTGTTTTTATTATTATTTTTTGGTGAACTGTCCCTTTAAGACTCGTTGAGTGTGGCTTTAGTGAAAACCACATGGCTTAATGAGTGTTTGTGTGGTGAGAAGTTGCCATGGGCGACCACAAAAATATTTGGCTGCTCCTCGCGAGGGATTTCTTGCCGTTCTCTCTCTCCGCCTCCGTTTCCCCTGCAGCTCGTGTTTATAAGAGCAGATCAAATCTCTCCAAACCCTTTTATTTTGCTGCTAAGTCAGTTTGGCATGTAATGTGGCAGAAGCCGCTACCGCCCCGGTTTCCTCGACAGCTCACGGTGTAGTCATCAGGCTGTGTGTGTGCTGCATTCCTCAGACATGAGCTGCTGCTGGCTCTGGATTCCGCTCTTCTCATTCAGACATGTCTGCAGGAATCCAGCAGGTCTAGTCACACAGACCCCTGGCTGTGACTCACACTACTCGTGCTTTTAATCATTAGACACAGAAAATTGAAAGTTGTGTGTTTGGTTTAGTGTAGAATCATCAGCCTTTTAGGGTTTTTCCAGTGTTTTATTTACAAATATTTTAATGTTTTCTTTTTTAACAGAACACACTGCCGGAATTTTACAAAATTGATCTATTGATCAAATTGGAGACTGATTATATTAAATAAATGACATGTTTAAAATGGTTATGATTATAAACTGGTTAATTTTAAGCCAAATATTTTACCAATGTTGGTGTGTGTATAGCCAATGCTTATGATATGGCATAATAAAATGGTAATTTGTATTTTCCTAGTTTTGATATCACCAATAATTAACCAAAATGACTTTTTACAATGTTTTCTGAACACAAACCATATGTTGAACCATTACCTTCCATCGCAAGAAGAAAAACACTGTCAGGCAGTGCTTACTAGTTTACCATATTTACCCAATATGTTTATAGTATAATGTATATTGAATTAAGTGTTAAAGAATTCAGTTTTGAATGAACTTTTTTTCGTAGTGAATCTTGCAGAGAAAGTCTAATAGCTTTATAATTTCTTTTTAATTAATGTTTTACCACATTTGAATCGGTTTTATTCTTTGTCATTTCTTCTACTTGTTTGCAGGGTCTTAAATCTCAATCCAAATTCAGTGTATTTTAGTGTTAAATATACTGAAATATCATGTTGTAGGTCTTTAATCTTTTTTAAACAGGTCTTTTTCTTTGTTCATGTTTTGCTACCCAATCTGGCCAAAACCCGTTCAATCACCAGCAATCCATCTCCATAAAGCTTTAAACTTTTATTAAGAAATGTAGTTTTTAACTATTATAATGGTTTAAATGTTTTCCTCATAACTTTTTGTACTTTCTGCTGAGGAAGCTGACCTAGACAGGTCGTTGTGCATTTAGTTTATTATAGTTTTTAAAACTTTTTTTTTTTTTTTTAATAAAGTTTGTTAAAGTGTATGGATGTAAGTAGAGCTTGCTTTTTGTTTTTACACTATTTAAACTATTTTGCTAAGAAATATCTAAAATTTAAATTAATAATTGTTTTGTTATTGTATTATTAAATGTATTATTATTATTTTGATAGGGCAAATCTTTTCCATCTTGGCCATTTAAAAAAATTCCTTAGCATTTAGTCCTTTATTAGTCGAATTTAATTCATAATCATCTTAAATGTCTTAAAGTCTTAAATTTAACATTGAGTTTAACTTGGGCCAGAGTTTCAGTGGGATCCTAAATGTTTTCTCAAATCAACCTCAATCAGTTTTACGCCTTAAAGTCTTAAATTTTCTGAAATATTGTGTTGTAGGTCTTAAATCTTTTTAATCGGGTCTTAATTTTCCTTTGTTCAGGTTTAGCTGCTCAATCTGGCCATTAACACTCACCAATAACAGACAATCCATCTCAACTTTTAACCTTTTATTTCATGTTGTTTCTAAATGTTTATAATAATTTTAAGTTATTCTCCTCATAATATTGGTTTAAAAGTGTTTCATGCACTTACTGCTGAAGCTGATCTGAACAGGTTGTTGTGCATAGATGATTGTTGTTGTTTTGGAAAGTGTATGGATGCAAATAGAGCTTGCTTTTTTTACACTTTTAAAATATTTCACTAAGGAATCAATTTATTTGATTGGGCAAATAAATCCTTTCCATCAGGGCCATTTGAAAAATTCTGTATTTAGCCTTTTTAAGTCTTAATTTCATTAATGAAATTCAATGGTTTTAAATGTAACTTGGTGAAACCTGCAGAAACCCTGTGTGTCTTCTATGCTGTTTTAAGCATTTTGAGTGATCAGTAAGAAATGTTCTCTAGAAATAAACTTTGCCTAATGGGGGATTATTGCATTCTGGGTTATGATTTCTGACTCTTGTACTGGAAAAAATTAATCTTAATCCTGTTTTGTTTTTTCAGGAGAAGGAGGAGCAGCCATCCAAGTCCTCTGAGGAGGAAGAAGAGGAGGAAGAGGAACAGTAACTAGCGACTCGTGCTACCTCACAATCCAACGTTATTTCTTCCTGTTGACCAGAGCTGGACTGACCCTTTCCCCCCCACCCCGATTTCTCCCCTCTACCCTCTCTCTCTCTCTCTCTCTGTTCCCTTACACTAGTGCCACCCTCACCCTCCAATTCACCTTTACGCTCTAGTGCCCCCTCGTGTCAGGGAGGCTCGCACATTCATGCGGCTTCTCTGTGTAACACCACTGGAAACAAAAACAACAAAAAAAGGACTCAAATATACTGTATGTCCATTCATGGATGCATGCACACGTGTATGCGTGTATGTAAATGTCTCGCACTCAAAGGGTAATTGGGCTATCATTATACTGGACAAAGATATGCTCTGACGGCGGCTTGACACAAAGCAATTTGCAAAATACTGAAGTTTCGTTTTTTTTTTTTTTTCTCGTCTCGCAAACAGTTTCAGGCCTTGAGGATTCACGTTTATTTTTGCAAGTCTAAATCTGAAAATACGGTAGGTTGTGTGACATTCATGTCGTTGTGTACTGGACAAAGGTGAATTGACCTACTTGTTTGTTTTTACTTGGGTTGTGTGTGCGTGTGTGTGTGGTAACTCGATGTCTCTCCAGTTATACCTTATTTCATTTTTTATTTTTAGCTTCTCTGTGAATTATTTCCAAGCTAGAACTAAACCTTGAGCTTATTTTGAGTGAGCATAATCTAGAGGACTTTTAACTTGTAATCAACATATCATCGAATGCTTTTTGTCGTGAATATTTTTCTCTTTCACAACAGCCGATTCTCCACCATCATGATTTATATACGCGTTAAAATGAGTCCCCGTTAAATTCGATAGCACGCCTCTTTCAGCGCAGTGCTAATGCAGACGAACGCTTTGCTAGTCTGACTACGATTCATGTTTTATTTGGTTGTGGAGGACAATGATTGCTTTTAATCGTGACCCCGATTTCACCGCCATCCTATATGGCATCGTCCTTGAAATGAAAGCTGCAGATTTGGGCGGCAGCAGTGCTTTACATTTTTATCGGCCCCAAACCCGTTCTTCTCGCATGTGACTGTAAATGTGTTATATTTTAATAGTAGTGCAAATCGATAGAGCATTCCATTTAGCTGACGAAACGTCCCGGCCGCGTCACCACTTCAGTCCACTCGGACATCTTTGGCTTAATTTCGCTTTTGTTGTTTTTGACGTGTTAAATTCCATGTCAGGGAACGCTGATCGGTCCAGTGACTGGGTCTCCTCTCAGAACTTTAATGCTGCTACAAACATGGTTAACTAAAAACCCGGAATACTGCAACCCGGTCAGTTCTACTCTGGACTTGACCGTCACTTTCATACCTCACTTTACAACAGCTTATGACGGATTTCTCCTCTGTTAACTTTCCTGACGATGTTCAACTGGTCTCAGCGCAGCGTTTGCCGAGATCCTCCTCTAGCGTGGGGTTATTGTTGCTCCGTTTTCGTTTTAACTGGTTTTGCTTTACATCGGCGTGTATCATCATCTGGAGACGCCAACAGCGGGATGCATTGAGTCAGAGAGATGCAAAACATGTTCACAGACTGTGGTAGAGATCTAGGTTTTATTTTCTTCTGTACGTATTTGTTTGGTGCACTGAATTGACTTATTTTTGCTTTATCTTATCCTGAATAAAATGACTTTAGTGTGGCACCTGAAGCCGAGGGTTTGTTTATTTCTCCCGTCTCCGTATGAAACTTCTTCATCCTGCTAGCTGCTTTAGCTCCGAGCCCTTGTTTTGGTAGATCATGATGGTACTATATACGGCTGTTCGACGCAGTGGTTTTTAACGTGCCCTTCAATACCGATGTCTTGTTTTTATGTGCCCGTGCACACAACTGGTTTGGGATCAGTCTTTTCAATGTATACACTCTCTGCATTTTCTATTGTGGACTGCAGGAATTTATATTCAAAAATGGTAATAAAGTTAAGAATTCGTACATATGTGTTGGTGTGGCTGCGTTTCTTCAATCGGAAATTGGATGTCTTTTGACTCTTATTTGCCCAAATATTTTTGTGTGTGTAATTTTAATAGTTCTCTTTGCCGTGATGATAGTACACCAAAAATAAAAGGTTTGCTTGATTTAAAATCTTCGTTATTTGCACAAAGTAAATTTGACTACCCAGCTCGGTTAACTTGTCCATACGCAGGGTGTTCGCAGGGGCTTAAGTATTAAAAATTGATAAATCACTTTAAAGAAACTTTAAAGGCCCTTAAAAAGTATTAAAAACTCTCAAATGCTACTTTTACAAGGTATTAAATTTGGTATCAGAATGCTGAAGTTTATTTGAAAGAAATCTTTGAATAGTTGAGTCGTATCGGCGCTCGTATTCTGAATGGAGAAGGGTGTAACGGTCAATATGGCTGATAAATCCCGCCTTCTAGTACAAGAGCCAATCATCGATCGGTATAGACTGACAGTACACCAGAGGAGGGGCTTGCACCAGATGTCAGTTTCTGCAGATTTTGAGTGATTCGAACATTTAGAAAGCAAACTTGAGACAATTGTTTAGTTTTATTAGATTCCTAAAATGAAATTCAATCATAAGATAGGCAAGAAGTTTTTAATTTGATGTTTCCTCATTCAGACAGAATGCCTGAGAGGCGTTGCATTCATTGTGAAATGACTTGCCTTAAAGGGATTTAAGTCACTTCAAGGCAAGCAAAGAGCATAGAATCACCAAGAGGCGACACTCTAGTGCGATTTGGAAAACAGCCACTAGATTGTGCGGCGGCCATTTTGGAATGAAAATTCCAATAGAACAACAGCTTATTATAAGCGTACAATAAACTATTAAAAGTGCGGATGATTGTGATCGTAAGTCTATTGTCATCTTACAGGTTGTATCTCAGCTTTAATGTGCTTTTTAAATAAATAAATAAAAAACAAAGCATCTGCTTCCCATCGCGACAGCAATAAGATCCAATGGACAGCCGACCGCTTTAACTACAAAATGGCGGAATCCAGGGCTGTTGCTGGGCACTGCGTTACATTCAGTGTCGCCTCTTAGTCATTCTGAGCTCTTTGAGGCAAGTCATTTCACTCGGCGGCCATCTTTGAAACACCTCTCGGGCAATATGCTCGGGCATTCTGTCTGAATGGGGAAACATCAGTTCTCAAAATCTGCTTGCCAAGCTTACCATTGAATTTCATATTAGGAGTCACCAATAAAATTAAACAATATCTGACTCTTTAGTTCCATTTCTACACATCCAGACCTCACAAAATCTGCAGAAACTCATGTCTGGTCTGAGCCCCTCCCCCAGAGTTTCGTCAGTCTACATTGATCCATGATTGGCTCCTGTACTAGTAGGCGGGGCTTCATTCGCCATATTGACTGTCACACTTTTCGCCATTCAAAACATACGAGTGACATGTCTTGTGTATTCTATAGTCTTTGGGTACAGTCTGTTATAAAATTTAAATCCAAGACAAAGAGCTTAGAATCACCAAGAGGCGATACTCTAGTGCGATTTGGGAAACAGCCACTAGATGGTGCGGTGGCCATTTTGGAATGAAAATTCCAATAGAACAACAGCAAATTATAAGTCTGTAAAATAATCTGTTAAAAGTATTGTCAGGGTTGTATCTCAGCTTTGATGTGCTTTTTAAATGAATAAATAAAAAATAAAGCAGCTGCTTGCCATCGCGACAGCAATAAGATCAAATGGACAGCCGACCGCTTTCACGCCAAAATGGCGGAATTGCAAGGCTGTTGCTGTGCGCTGCTGTTGCAATGGAACGTTCTATTGAGTGTCGCCTCTTGGTCGTTCTAAGCTATTTGCTTTGGCTACAGTCTGTTATAAAATTTCAGTCCTAGATTTGACATCGCGCTGCTTTTGTTTACTGCAGTAACCAGGGAAACACTGTTATTCCTGCAGCTGTAAAGGCGCCACCTGCTGGCTAAGCATTTTTATTCAGTATACGAACAATAGTTTAGGATTCGTTTCTTGCAATCTGAATTTAGTAAATATACTGCAAGTTAAAATGTCCGCAATGTTACTGGTTGAAATCTAAATTGGTAATGAGGTCTTAAAAACTATGCAAAAAGGGATTCAAAAGGTGTTACATTTCAATCTCTGATATACCCTGATATGTGGAAGTAACATGACACCTAAATTAAGCGAAGTTAATTAATACTTTAATTTGGAGTCTATATTTTAATCAAGTAATGTCACGTTTGATAATGCTTATCAATTTAACAATCTTATTAGTTACAAATTAGTACTCTTGGCCTTATATGTGTTATTTCACATTATTTATAACTGAACCCAGGAGCAAATTTAGTGTTAAAACAGCTTACTGACCTCAGAGTTAGGCCCAATCCCAATTCTATTTTTGTACCCGTACCGCTTTACCTTGAAACCGAGTGACGGGGAAGGGCTTCAAAATTTACCCCTAAAGTAATGGGACAGCACTACAGCACCTGCACACGTCATCATATGTCATCGTGATCTCTTGCTTCATATGAGATCAGACGATGGCGACTGCTGTAGTTATTCCAGTTGCGTTATTTTTTGGTTATTATCTTCAGGAAATCGCTATAGGCAACAATATGTTATCATAATGATACATAATGATGGCAATAAGCTTGTAACTGTACTGTGCATTTACACTGGTGCCATATTAATCAATGTAAACATGAAAACAGCATTAACATTATAGCAGACATTGTAAAAAGCTCAGCCACAAGACTTTTCTGACAGGGGATTCGAGTGTCAGAATGTTGTGGGACTACTATACAGGAGTTATTAATTCATTTTCTTTTCGGCTTAGTCTCTTTATTAATAAAGGGTCGCCACAGTGGAATGAACCGCCAACTTATCTAGTTTTACACAGCAGATGCACTTCCAGCCTCAACCCAACACTGAGGAAACATCCATACACTCTTGCATTCATACTCATACACTACAGCCAATTTAGGTTACCCAATTCACCTGTACCGCATGTGTTTGGAGTTGTAGGGGAAACCGGAAGACCTGGAGGAAACCCACATGAACATGGGGAGAACATGCAAGCTCCATACAGAAACTCATCCAGGGCTCGAACCATCGACCTTCTTGCTGTGAGGCGATTGTGCTACCCACTGCGCCACCGTGACGCCCTCCATTTGTAAATTTGAATGCAGATAATCTTCATAGAACTACAGAGAACGAGTTTATGCTTTTACATTATTTTCCATGGGACTTGCTTACATTAAAATGACGATTAAATAAACATATACAGTTACTAACGTGATATAGCCAAGAGTATAACCAACCATCACAAGCTTGAAAAAATCTCACATCAGTAGAAAGAACAGTATACTTTGATTATAATCCTTAAAAATGTAAAAAGGAAAACAATATATATATCAGCCTGATCTCACGAGAAAACGTAAGTGTTTTATGTTTTATCAGTTTAGTGGCTAATTCGTACGAATTTGTACGAGTTCAGTCCTACGAAATTGTATGATTTTAAAAAGGAGGTGTGGCACCTAACCCCACCCCTAAACCCAACCGTCATTGGGGGATGAGCAAATCTTACTAAATTGTACGAATTAGATCGTACAGATTCTTATGAATTAACCACTAAATCAAAAAGTTACGAATTGCCGTGAGATTGTGTTGATATATATATATATATATATATATATATATATATATATATATATATATATATATATATATATATATGTTACAGCTTTATTCCAAAATGGACCCAATTAATTTATTTCCTCAACATTCTACACACAATACCCCATAATGACAATATGAACAAAGATTTCTTGAAATTGTTGCAAATTTATTAAAATTAAAAAACCTGAAAAATCACATGTACATCAGTATGCACAGCCTTTGCGCAATACTTTGTCGATGCAGCTTTGGCAGCAATTACAGCCTCAAGTCTTTCTGAATATGATGCCACAAGCTTGGCACACCTGTCTTTGGGAATTTTTGCCCGTTCCTCTTTGCAGCACCTTTCAAGCTCTATCAGGTTGAATGGGAAGCGACGATGTACAGCCATTTTCAGATTTCTTCAGAGATGTTCAATAGGATTTAGGTCTGTGCTCAGGCTGGACCACACAAGGACATTCACTGAGTTGTTGTGAAGCCACTGCATTGATTTTTTGGCGGTGTACTTTGGGTGATTGTCCTGCTGGAAGATGAACCATTGCCCCTGTCTGAGGTCAAAAGCACTCTGAAGCAGGTTTTCATTCAGGATGTCTCTGTACATTGCTGCATTCATCTTTCCCTCTATCCTGTCTTCCAGTTCCTGCTGCTGAAAAACCTCCACACAGCATGATGCTGCCACCACCATGCTTCACTGTAGGGATGGTGTTAGCCTGGTGATGAGCAGTGAGTTCAAAGAGTTTAATTTTAGTCTCCTCAGACCAGAGAATTTAGTTTCTTATGGTCTGAGAGTCCTTCAGATGCCTTTCGGCTAATTCCCGGCGGGGACTGGCTTCCGTCTAACCACTCTACCATACAGGCCTGATTGGTGGATTTCTGCACAGATGGTTGTCCTTCTGTAAGGTTCTCCTCTCTCCACTGGAGAACGCTGGAGCTCAGACAGAGTGACCATCGGGTTATAGATCACCTCCCTGACTAAGGCCCTTCCCGATCACTAAGCTTAGATGGCCGGCCAGCTCTAGGAAGAGTTCTTGTGGTTCCAAACATCTTCCACTTACGGATGATGGAGGCCGCTGTGCTTATTGGAACTTTCAGAGCAGCAGAAATGTTTCTGTAACCTTCCCCAGCCTTGTGCCACAAGACAATCCTGTCTCGGAGGTCTACAGACAATTCGTTTGTCGTCATGCTTGGTTTGTGCTTTGACATGCACTGTCAACCCTGGGACCTTATATAGACAGGTGTATGCCTTTTCAAATCATGTCCAATCAACTGAATTCACCACAGGTGAAGTCCGATTAAGCTGCTGAAACATCTCAAGAATGATCAGTGGAAACAGAATGTACCTGAGCTCAATTTAGAGCTTCACGCCAAAGGCTGTGCATACTGATGTACATGTGATTTTTCAGCTTTTTTATTTTTAATAAATTTGCAACAATTTCAAAACTCTTTTTTTCACATTGTCATTATGGGGTATTGTGTGTAGAATGTTGAGGAAATAAATAAATTGAATGCATTTTTGAATAAAGCTGTAATATAAAATAATATACTTTTCGGATGGACTGTACATTGGAACGCCAGTAAAAAGTACATCTTTACTAACATGATATAGCCAAGACTACAACCTACCAACCCAAGCTTGAAAAAATCTCACAACAGTGTATAAAAATACTGGTAATATATATATATTCATTCATTCATTCATTTCCTTTTCAGCTTAATCCCTTTATTAATCTGGGGTCGCCACAGCGGAATGAACCGCCAACTTATCCAGCATTTGTTTTATGCAGCGGATGCCCTTCCAGCTACAACCCATCACTGGGAAACACATACACACTTATTCACACACACATACAATTTAGCCTACCCAATTCACCTGAACCACATGTCTTTGGACTGTGGAGGAAACCAGAGCATGCGGGGGAAACCCACGCGAACGCAGGGAGAACATGCAAACTCCACACAGAAACACCAACTGACCCAGCCATACATATATACTGTTTTATATGTTTTATCATACAAAGAACTGTATTCTTTGATTATATTCCTTAAAATGTAAAAGGAAACAATATATACATATATAATCTTGATTTTATTATATATATATATATATATATATATATATATATATATATATATATATATATATATATATATATATATATATATATAATAAAATCAAGATTTAGTGAGTAGCTGGCATATGAATAAAGTTTGAAGACCCTGTCCTATTCAAGCCTCCATGTCCTTCCTTATGTGGAACCCAAATGAATATATTTAGGAAAATATCTCTTTTTTTTCTTCTTGTTCATACAATGAACTTTGGTGACTCTAAGGGTACTTAAAATACCTTCAGTAGTAAGAAAGGCATTTATGTTTGGAACATCATGAAGGAGGATCAATGCTGGGCTCTTCATCTCTTCAATTGCTTGGTTTATGCATCATCCCATTCAGGGGAATCCCAAATCAAATGCACGTGTGCTCAGGACGTTCCCAGTGCATGTGTCAGACCGAATGCTGGCAGCGCCCTCTCAACAAGCTGAGTCACTTACAGATTATTATTTTAAATTGGCTTGGAGCAATTTTCATAAGCAATTGGTACATTTTCAAAACCTTTAGTACTTATATCACTTATCATCACATAGCCACATAGCCAGGGGCGTAGCAACCGGGGGGGGGGGGGGGGGGGGGACACATCCCTTCCCCCTCACTTTTTGGAAACAGGTTATTCTGTCCCCCGACTGGCCCACACGTTTTATTTGACCTAGCGGCCGCAAGTTTTCTCTGATTTGTTACTTTATTTGAGTGAACGATCACTCAGCCAATCACAGCGCGAATCTGTTGAGCGTCTGCCACGAGCTTCATTCATTCACTTTGCAGTCAAAGACAGGGATGATGCGGAAGGGAGCATCAGCTACAGCTGGGTAAATCACGGTAAATCACTAACGTTACAGAATCCTACTTTTGTTCCGTTTCGAGGTGAGAACCGTAAAGTCCCTGGTGCTGGTGTCTTGTCTGGTGCTGAGCCAGAGAAAGACAGCGGGGTTAAGTTGGTTTTGTTTTCGGTATTCCTGACACATTCAGTGACAGACGGCATTAACTAAAAAACCTCGCACCCAAAAAACGTCTAAACTGTATTCCCTACAAAAAGACAAAGCTGGTTATGTTTCACAGCTGTCTTTCTTTTTTCGCTAGATATTACGAGCACTGCTTGAGCAGTCGCAATATGCGTTCAGCCAGAGAGAGCTCGCGCTGACCTAAACTCTCAGTAAGGGGCCGTCGTAAAAGTGCTTCTTTTTTTCGTTTTTTTTTTCTTCCCGAAAACAAGACCAACTTAATTCTGCTGAGAAAGACGTGTTATATTATCACAATTATGCAGCCTTTTTACGGCCTATTGCTTAATTTATGATTTAGACATGTAAATACACACAAGTACTAGTAAAACAAGAACTTTAGAGTTTGTAAAACACACAAGGAAGTCTAACAATCCATTAAAATATAATTTGCCGATGTGTTTTAATCATATCAGATACACATACTGAAAGTAACTATAAAATTGAATCTACTCCTCTCTAAGTTCACCAACCACTTACTTGCATGTATTTGGGGAGTAATTGGTGAATTTACGTGTTGAATCCTGCGTGTTTTGCTTTTATGAATGACGCATCGGCCGCAAGTACACATGGCGATGTCCATCTCACGTTATATGTGTAGTATCAACTTGCAATTTTGCAATTGCATTGTAGTATTTAAAAATATTTTCACACAGAGTAATGCTTAATTTAAAAGTGTGTTGTTCTGTTTATTTATTGTTATTATTAATATTTTGTAATTATTTTAGAATTTTGGTTAAAAGATTATTAAATAAACTTTATTGCTAATAAATCATTAATCACTTTTGGGTGACCATACAGCTGTCCCCCCCACTTTTAAAATAGCTGTTACGCCCCTGCACATAGCACATAGATCTGTCAGTAATCATTTATTACTGACAGATCATCAAAGCACAACACACTTTTTTCCAAATATTTCAGCATGTTTTCAATTGCCTTAGTACAATACACAATCACAAATGCCCTTTTATACTACACAAAATAAGTCTTTCACCTATATGTTTCATTAAAAGTGACCAACTTTCATAAAATAAACTCTCACTTTTGCATTTCCATTTCTTATCCATCAGTTTAATACACGTGTCTGTCATTTCATTCAACTGATCTCAATGGCTAATTAATGAATCATTCATTATGGCCATTTATTTCCAGCTTCTCTGATTCTTCGCCTATAATTTGTAAGTTACACATTGCTGCAGGAGCTTTCAGTCAAGAGATACAAATTACTACAGTAAATACTTTATTTTGCTGCATATATTCCTGGAGAGCACTAAATACGTCCCAGGAGCTACGCTTTTTTTGCAGTTTTTGGTATCGTGACTCTGCCAGAGGCTGATGTGTATGCTTTTTAGGATCTGAAATTTCTCTCGCAAGTACCATTTGCGCCTGCTCTTTTTGCGTAAATCCACTAGAGGCCGCTGTGTACGCTTTTTGAGATCCCTCCCCCACCCCACTGCCTTCCCTAAACCCAATCGATAGTGTTTTCAAAAGCAATCCAGAAAAAGAAAAGCCCTCGTCAGGATTTTACCACATTTTCAGATTTTACCACATTCTCACCCTGTTATTTACTTCAACTAAAGGGGGTCACATCTGAATAGCTGCATGTTAAATAACATGTAAATGTGTGCGTCCGGTGTGATACTTTCAACTGTTATATGCATGTGTCAGTGTCGTGGTGCTGTGCGGCGCATCTGGTGTGCAACCTCTTTAGGAGAGGGTGGGGCATAGAGTAGCCCTCCCTTAAACAAAAAAAAAAAACTGCCAATAGGGTTTTGCTTTATCACAGCACTGCCAGTTAAGAGTGGTTGAGTTCAAGCGCATCAAATTAAAAGAAAATGAGAAGCATCTTGAAGGGGGCACAGGGAAATCAGATACTTGGAAAATTGTTGATCTATTTAGGCGGAAGTGACAAACTACAAGCTTTTAAATAAAAAAACTAAAATTATTTCCACTTTATTAGGCACACCTGTCTAACTGCTCATTAATGCAAATTTCTAATCAGCCAATCACATGGCAGCAACTCAGTGAGCGGCAGTTCTGCGGGTGCAAATGCCTTGTTGATGCCAGAGGTCAGAGGAGAATGGCCAAACTGGTTCCAGCTGATAGAAAGGCGGCAGTAACTCAAATAACCACTCGCTACAACCGAGGTCTCCAGAAGAGCATCTCTGAACATACAACACGAAAAACCTTGAGGCAGATGGGCTACAGCAGCAGAAGACCACACCGGGTGCCACTCCTGTCAGCTAAAACAGGAAACTGAGGCTACAATTCACACAGGCTCACCAAAACTGGACAATAGAAGATTGGAGAAACGTTGCCTGGTCTGATGAGTCTCCATTTCTGCTGCCACATTCAGATGGTAGGGTCAGAATTTAACATCAACAACATGAAAGTAGGATCCATCCTACCTTGCATCTACAATTCAGGCTGGTGGTGGTGGTGTAATGGTGTGGGGGATATTTTCTTTGCACACTTTGGGCCCATTAGTACCAATTGAGCATTGTGTGAACGCCACAGCCTACCTGAGTATTGTTGCTGACCATGTTCATCCCTTTATGAGCACAGTGTCTCCATCTTCTGATGGCTACTTCCAGCAGGATAACGCACCATGTCATAAAGTGCGAATCATCTCAGACTGGTTTCTTGAACATGACATTGAGTTCACTGAACTCAAATGGCCTCCACAGTCACCATATCTCAACCCAATAGAGCACCTTTAGGATGTGGTGGAATGGGAGATTGGCATCATGGATGTGCAGCCGACAAATCTGCAGCAACTGTGTGATGCTATCATGTCAATATGGAGCAAAATCTCCGAGAAACATTTACAGTACCTTTTTGAATCTATGCCACGAAGGGTTAAGGCAGTTCTGAAGGCAAAAGGGGGTCCAACCCGGTACTAGTAAGGTGTACCTAATAAAGTGGCCAATGAGTGTAGATTTGTCCTCAAAACTAACATACTGAAATAAAAAAAAATCAAGCATGGTTTCTTGAGTGCCGTGTTGGTTTAGCACAATAACCCATCCTTGGTTTACTCACCCATCCAGCCCTTGGTTTACTCACACCGAGCAGATCACAGTCATGAAGATCATCTTTCATGAGGATTTAATAGCACAGAACATCAGCAGAATACATAAAACCAAAATAAATATAATCGCCACAGCGGCAAATCAGCAAAGCTGCACTTCATGTTGAGCGAGCGGAGACCTGAGGTTCCAGATCTGCCACATCACTAAAGCTCTTCTCGACCCATCTTCAGTGGGCAAACGCAGTAGTTTATTGCTCAGAAACGTCCATCCTGTGAATCTGCAATACAGCACGACGTGACAATAAACAGAGTGATGCGATATTAATCTGACAAGAGTGCAGAAGACTTTCCAGCAAACCTTTTTCATGCGTCAGGATCCTTCGGCAGCAAAGGTCTGCGCTGTTGGTAGGTCCTCATCCAACCCTGGACAACCTGCAAACACAGTCATAGCACAGACACACATCACACCGTGTCCTAACAACACACAACAAGATTAGCAGACTTGTACAAATTGTACAAGCAATCTGTCTGCACCAAACACAGCGCAACAGAAACATTTAAATACCAGCCACTGCACTCCCAAAGAAATAGTAAAGACTTTTAATCTGTTTAATACATATTAAACCTCTTTTACATTATTAATAGGCTACTGAGTGACACGTTGTTGGTTTGCACAATTCTGACTTTAATTTTCAACATCTGAGGTGAACTTCTGCTTCTGCTTTCAGTAGTTTGACAACAAATGTCATGGAAAATGGTATTTAATCTCACATTGGCAGCATTTAACTCTGAATAAAGCACATAATCAGTACCTGAGGTGATCATTGTCGTAGAGCTATATGCTGTTGTTCTGCTATGACGTTGCAGAAATAGAAAGAATTTCTAAAATAGAAACTGCGCATTGCCATTGCTGATTGTTCGGACAAAAAATCCTTTTAACATGGAAAAGAAGCCTTTTATTGTGTGTTGAAGCATGGTGTGTTGTTAGGACAGTGTTACAATCACAGAGCTAAAAGGTATGGTAAAAAGTAAGCTTTCCACACACTTTACATGCCAATTTGTACATAACAGCTGCACATATAACGTTGTATATAGTAATACCCTACTGAAAAATCCATCTTAAACCAGCCTAGGCTGGTTGGCTGGTTTTAGCTGGTCGACCAGCCTGGTTTTAGAGGGGTTTTGGCCATTTCCAGGCTGGTTTCCAGTCATTTCCAGCCTGGTCTTAGCTGGTCAGGTTGGAAAATGACCAGCTAAAACCAGCTTGACCAGCCTGGTTTAAGCTGGACATAGCTGGTTTTGGCTGGTCAAGCTGGTTTTAGCTGGATTTAGCTGGTCATTTTCCAGCCTGACCAGCTAAGACCAGGCTGGAAATGACTGGAAACCAGCCTGGAAATGGCCAAAACCCCTCTAAAACCAGGCTGGTCGACCAGCTAAAACCAGCCAACCAGCCTAGGCTGGTTTAAGCTGGATTTTTCAGCAGGGTAAACATGTACATACACTTGTTAATCTGTATATTTGCACTCACTACTTCTATTTTTAAAAAAATTATTTATTATCTGTTTTTTGTCCTGTCTCTGTAATCCTGTTGCACTGTAGAAGCTCTGTCACCAAAACAAATTCCTCGTATGTGTGAACATACCTGGCAATAAAGCTCTTTCTGATTCTGATTCTGATTCAAAGCTTTAAAACTGATCAAACTGCTTTGCAAAATGATTCACTGTTCTGAAGTGTTCAAAACACTGCATTCTAGCGACACCTAGTGGTCAAAACTGTGTAAATGCAACGAGACATCCATAAAAACTGACTTTTTCTAAAAACTTGATACACATTATTGGAATATTTTCATCTTTATTAGGACATGACAGCAAAGATTTGAGAAATCAAAGCAGAGAGAGAGAAGAAAGATTTAGAAAACCCCCAGAATCGAACAAATCAGAAAACAGACTCTCTGACGAAGCACTAACCACTGCGAACTTTAAACTGAAAGTATAACCTACAGTCTAAATGCACTTACGATCTAATATCATTAAATATGAAGCGTTTGCATAATGTTTTCAATAAGTTTTTAAGGTGTACATATTGATTGTTCCATGAGGGACTCTAAACAAGCCAACAAGAGATTAGTATTACTTTTAATTCGACAAATGTCTTAATAGAACATCTACAACCTCGTAAAACGTCTCTGAGATCAGGTAGAAACTAAGAAACCTGCTGGAGTTCTCCACTGCTGGGGTTGAACTGAATAAACATGTGTGATTCATGTGGATTTTATGGTCTTGCACAGATCGCCCCTGTGGATATTCAGTGAATATTCGGAAAGATTTGAAACAGTAATGACGTAGAAGCCTCATTTACTGAAATCATGTGACTGTGCCAATTTGATATGCACTCCAAACCACTGATTCAAAACACAGGATTTGTAAAGGATTCAATGCTTCATGAAGCCGTGCTTCCAAATCAGCTATCACTACTAAAGGCTTTACAGCGGGACTTCTCAAAGTTCTCCCAGCACTCCCATTAAATTATATTCATCTTTATTTCTGTAGCATTTACACTGACAAAGCGTGCATTTTTAATTTTTTAATCAAAGTTTGACTTACAATTTTGGGTAGAAGAATAAATAAAAGTCTTTACTGTTATCTCCAAATAATCTAATGCAAGTAGAAATGAATTGAAATTAGCATCTTTCACTGTTAGCAGTTTGCTACTTTGTTATAAATATACAGTATATCTCACACAAAATGGTCATATTTACAGCTACATTCTGTATTAGCCCAAATATGTCACATGGTTTATGTTTTTTTTTTTTTGTTTTGCATGAGTGGTTGACACCACAAATGTTTCCTTTCTAACTGGGTCACTCTTCTGACATGTCATTTATAAAATACCCTTCAACGGCTTTGATGAGTTTTGCACATTCATATTAATAAAGACCAATCCTGCTCCTAAAATAACATATTGAGGATATAACGGACCACGTGTTGATAGCTAACTACTATTTTTTCGAGAAAGATGTTTTCTGTATATACGTTTGAAGTCAGAATTATTAGCCCCCTTTGAATTTTTTTTCTTTATTAAATATTTCCCAAATGATGTTTAACAGAGTAAGGAAATTTTCACAGTATGTCTGATAATATTTTTTTTTCTGGAGAAAGTCTTATGTGTTTTATTTCGGCTAGAATAAAAGCAGTTTTTAATTTTCCAAAAAACATTTTAGGGACAAAATTATTAGCCCTTTTAAGCTATCTTTGAGCTCTGATAACTATGTGAAGTGAAGTTTAATTTTAAACTAATTTCGAGAGGAGCATGTGCTCATGATTGACCCAGCTCATCCACATTAGCTAATCATGATCCTCCAATCAAAGGATCCCAAGTCAATATATATATATCCTCATTTCCTTCTCTACAACTATCTTCGTCTGGAAGAAACCCTCCTCCTCCCCTTCTTCCACCTTTATCTAGAATGGACGGCATGGTGGCCCAGTGACTAGCACTGTTGCCTCACAGCAACAATAACAATGGCGTTGGGACCTCGCTGGGCCATCTGGTATTTCTGTGCAGAGTTTGCACGTGTCAGCGTGGGTTTCCCCCGGGTTCCCCGGTTTCCTCCCACCATCCAAATGTGCTCTACATTATAGATAAAATAAGCCTAAATCTTTTTTCTAATGTTTCACTCTCAGGAAGTTCACCTTGGCCTCAGCAGCTTGGGAGTTTGAGATCGACCTGAGCTCAAACTCCTCTCGCCCTGCGAAAGAGGGGAGCCCTGGGCTCGAGGATCCCTTGAGCTCAAGGCTCTCTCCCGGAACAGCACGCCAAACAAGCTATGTATAAATCATGAGCTAAGTGTGAACTCATTAAACTAATTGTAATACTATGAAACCATGACCCATTTGCTCATGGTTATTAAGCAAGCTCACACACGACACACAAACAGTGAAATGGATGAGGAGGCATGTGGAGATAACGCAAAATCAAGTCATTTTAGCATGTCTAAGTCATATTTACGCGTATAAAATATATTTTCCCGACATTAAAATTGTGGCTAGTGAAAATGGCGAGTGGCTAGTAATGTTGGAAAACTACTAGCCACAGTGGCTGGTGATCAAAAACAGTTCATGTCAAGTCCTGGTTTTTATAAGAGATCCATGAAAGACAAAGAAATGTTTAACTGATTACTGCATCTTCAATGATGACGATACTGATTATATTTATTTTTGGCATGTGTGAGAGTGAACGTGCAATATGACATCGACAGCTCTTGTGTATCTGTGCCGTCTGTGTTTGTAACAGGACTGGCAGCAGGATGGTTTACCTTTGTGTCCTCCTCCTTCCACAGGATCTCCTGCTCGGCCTCATTCAGCTCTTCTGTCGGGTCATACGTGTAGACTGGAAGAAGCTGATGGCGGAGTCTGTCGATCCTGAGTGCACACATACAAATAGTAACACAAGAACAGAAAAACACACACGCACGCACACAAAAACAGAAAAACAAAAGAGAGAAAACACACACAAACACACACACATGCATGCACAAACCCACAAGCACACATTTAGAAACACACAAAACACACAAATGCACAAGCGCACACACCCATACACACAAGCACACACTCACATAAACACACAAAACCAGAAAAACACACACATACAAATACACACACCCATACACACAAGCACACACTCACATAACACACAAAACCAGAAAAACACACACATACAAATACACACACCCATACACACAAGCACACACTCACATAAACACACAAAACCAGAAAAACACACACATACAAATACACACACCCATACACACAAGCACACACTCACATAAACACACAAAACCAGAAAAACACACACATACAAATACACACACCCATACACACAAGCACACACTCACATAAACACACAAAACCAGAAAAACACACACATACAAATACACACACCCATACACACAAGCACACACTCACATAAACACACAAAACCAGAAAAACACACACATACAAATACACACACCCATACACACAAGCACACACTCACATAAACACACAAAACCAGAAAAACACACACATACAAATACACACACCCATACACACAAGCACACACTCACATAAACACACAAAACCAGAAAAACACACACATACAAATACACACACCCATACACACAAGCACACACTCACATAAACACACAAAACCAGAAAAACACACACATACAAATACACACACCCATACACACAAGCACACACTCACATAAACCCACATGCACACAAAACCAGAAAAACACACACATACAAATACACACACTCTCAAGCGCACACAAATACAGAAAAAAACACGCAAATACACACAAGCAATCACACACATATAATTTACACAAAAACACACACAAGCACATACATGAACAAGAACACACATGAACACAAACAGAACAACACAGAAGCACGCACACAAACATGCACAAAAACAAACACACGAACACATGCACGCTCACACGCAAACAAAAACAGAAAAACAAACACACATGCACACACACAAGATCACGCGCACACACAAACAAGCACACACACATATACACAAAAAACACACAAATACTCACACAAGCACATACACAAACCTACACACAAAGACAAGCACAAACACAGCACACAATACACAAGCACAAACAAACACACACACAAACAAGCACACACATAAACACACAAACACACACACCTAAAACACAGAAACATATACACAAAAACAAACACTCAAGCACATACAAAAACCGACACACAGACAAGCACAAATACAACAAACAAACAAAGAAATCACACACACACACACACACACACAAATAAACACAAACAGAAAGACACACAAACATATGCAAAAAAACAAATACACACATAAGCACAAACACACACAATACACACACAAATGCACAAGCACACACAAACGCAGACAAACAAACAAACACACACACACACACACACAAACAGAAAAACACACATGCACACAAATACACACAAAAACATACACACGCGCATGCACACAAATACACACACAAACAAAAGAAATCAAACACAAACAAATACACACAGACACACAAACATATACACAAAAAACAAACACACAAACACACACACAAGCACATCCACAAACCCACACACAGACAATTACAAACACAGAAGCACACAATACACACACAAATGCACAAGCACACACAAACACACACACAATAGCAAAAATACTGAAAAAGCAAACATACATGCATGCACACACACACACACACACACACACACAAAAAAAAATCACACACACAAACAAGCACACACATAAACACACAAACACACACACCCCCACACACACACCGAAAACACACACACAAGCACATACAAAAACCGACACACAGACAAGCACAAATACAGAAGCACACAAACACAGACACACACACACACACACACACACACACACACACACACACAAAAGCACAAAAACAACAAACAAACAAAATAAATCATATACACAGATACACAACCACACACAGATACACAAGCACACACATAAACACACACGCAAATAAACACAAACAGAAAGACACACAATCATTTGCTAAAAACAAATACACACACAAGCACAAACACGCACATTACACACACAAACGCAGACAAACACATACACACAAGAACAAAAACAGAAAACACATACACACAAACAGAAAAACACACATGCACACAAATACACACACAAAAACAGAAAAACAACACACATATATATATGTGTGTTGTTTTTCTGTTTTTGTGTGTGTATTTGTGTGCATGTGTGTTTTTCTGTTTGTGTGTATGTGTTTTCTGTTTTTGTTCTTGTATATATATATATATATATACACATACTGTATATTCCCTGACTTTCAATGTCTGTAATAGACTTTATTAAATTCCATGAGCAGTGGGAATCCTGCAAAAAGCTTCATTATCCACCCAAACAATTCTAGTATTGTATCTATTGCATTTCTTGCAAACTGTACTGGCTTGTGTTTATTTACCTGCGTTTCCTCCTTATGTACATCACCTACAAAACAGAAGAGATCCATTAACATTTTATTGCACAAAACATAGTAAAACACACATAATATTGCTACACCCTTTAAAGTGACAGTTTTTTCTCTCCGTTTCAGCCTCCTGTCCACACTGAGATGGCCTTTATAGGACATGAAAACATCTTTTTAAAAACACTCTGCAGAGGATAATTTGAAAATGCTGATTTCGTGTTGCAGTGAGGAGGCGGCTTTCAAATGCAATGATGCATTCTAGTCATGTGACACAGACTAATTCAGCTAACATGCTCTACGACATTGTACAGCAGATGTTTTATATGCTGTTCATTTCGACGGCTTTATTAAAGAATAATTTCAGTTTGTACAGGCTCCATATTGCCTCTCTCAAAGGACAGGGAATGTTTACTGGGAGCTATTGTTCAGCGGCGGAAGCAGACTATGGCAAAGACTATAGAATAAACAAGACATGTCACTCCTATAGTTTTGTATGGGGAAATGTGTAACGGTCAATATGGCGAATGAAGCCCCGCCTACTAGTGCAGTAGCCAACCAACGATCGCTATTGGCTGAGGATTCTCCAGGAGATAAGTTCAGACCAGCTTTTATGACAGTTTGGTGGTCAACAAACACACTGGAATCTCTGTGAATACTTGCTCCACGGACATAAGAAATATATCCTCATAAAGCTTGAAATCTCTAATTTTAAATGAACCCACTAGACTTAAAAACAAAAGTAGTTTTGGTTTTGTAATCCGTATGAAACGAACACAAGGTACAGTCTGTCCTGTCAAACGCACATCACATGACTCAACTACTCAAACGCCCACAGACTTGAAAACAAAGTGTCGCTGTCATTTCTGGAGGAGATGCGCCCGCCATCAGGACCAAGTTGTGAATTACTTCTGGATACCATCATTATACAGAAGACGATAATGTGTAGAACGACAATAAATGAGGTTGGTGCCGTGATCTCGTTCCATTCGAGTTTGCATGCGCATTAGCTCTGGCAACCCTGTAAATATGCCGATTTTGTTTGATTCAAATGTTTAGAAACGAAACTTATGAGACGGTTGTTGTTTAATTTTATTGGTTATTCCAAATATGTAATGTAAGCGTAAGCTTGGCTAACAGTTTTGGAGAATTTGATGTTTCCCCATTAAGACAGAATGCCCTAGAATACTGCCTGAAGCCTGGTTTATACTCGACGCGTCCGCAAGTTCGCTTGAGTGCGCGCAGCGAATTTGACGTCATCGCAGAGTTTGCGGATGTTCGTTTTGGGTGCGTGCGACATGATTTCGGCTTAAAAAAAAACTCGAGCTAACAGTTTGATTTGAGTTGAATATGAACCACTTTGAAGAGATTTTGTCTGAGACAGGTATGACTGTACACACATCTTTATGATCCATCTATCATAGGTATAATCAGATGACCAATAATTATTGTTAAAAAGTTTAGAAAAACTTAAAGGATAAGTTTGTTAAAATCAAAAAGAGAGGCCATGGCAAAAATGGAGACCCAAGGGGTATTAATACACATTTACAGAAAGTTTTTCCACCAGTCATAGCTTTTACACTGATGTATATATTACAATTTTGAATTTAAAACAATTTAATAGCTACAAAACTAAAATGAAGTAACAAATTATTTCTTTGATAACTGGAAAAGAATAATTGAACCTATCGGTTTACAATACTAATGCCCTGTTTTTCTAGGCTTTATTAATGATAATGGTCAGGAATGTTGGACCATTATTGCCTTTTTAGCCTAATAAGAGGACAGAAACTAGCCAGACAGTAATTGTGAATTGTGGAGCGGGCTAAGTCTAAAAAATGCATCTGTATTTTTCAGTAAGTGTACTTTTTTTTTGGTTTTATTCTTGCCATAATAAAAAACTGTTTGTAGAACTGTCTGTTTATAAACTTTAATAGGTAAAACTGTCTGAGATATGAACAAAAGCAAGTGATGCATCAACATTTGATAAAAAAAATCTAGAATGGTTATAAAAATCCTTATAATCATTCAAATAATTTATAAAAAATAATAAAAATAATTAGTTTAAAAATATTGAACGATATGAATGATATGACGTAGTTCCGGAAACGTTCTACTTCTCTGTTTGTCCCTCTGATTTTACGGTCAGTTTCTTTTGACCACACCCTGTCATTTTAAACAATATCACAACGGCGAACGCGGCAAGTATAAAAGCCTCATTCGTTTCGTGAGGTGCACGCGCAGTCAGTGGAGGCGCGATGCAGCACCAGGCGAAAGTATAAATCCAGCTTGAGAGGCGTTTCAAAGATGGCTGCCGAGTGAAATGACTTGCCTTAAAGTGACTTTGACTATAGTTACGATACTTTGCTGTGACATTTCAAGAGACAGAAAGTAAATAAACGCCAGGCGGATATGACGCAGGTAGAAGCGTTTTACGTCTGTGCTCATCTCAGTACTTGAACAAAAGTATTTTTTGTGTAGTTTTTATTGTGGATTATGGAAAAAATTGAAAAGGATTGTGTGGATATGGAGCGTTGTTTTTAGACGTTGCTTGCAAATTTATCCAGATTAGATGTAGATGTAGTCTTTCTCATCCTCCACTTGATCCAAATCTGAGTTTCTTTCTTGAAATGTGTTCAACAGAAGAAAGAAATCTCACAAAAGCTTAAACCCACTTGAAGCCGTGAGTAAATGTGAGGTGAAGTATCGCTTTAACACTGCCTATCCGTCTGCTCCGGCCATTAAAAACAGCAGAGACGCAGCTGACCAGCATTAGCGCACGCATTGAGACGCATTCATCACAAAAGAAAGGCCTTTTGTCTTTGTGGATGTTCGACTCAATCAAATTACTCCATCATGCGCCTTCACATTCCCGCCCTCCACACACACATACATACACCCTGAGGAGCCTGTAGAGTGCCCTACCGCTGCGGCCACCATCCCGATGGCGGTGATGAGGAAGAAGGGCACGAGAACGTAGCCCACGGCCACGTCTCCGCTGATGGAGTGAGGAGGCTGAGTTGTGCTGTTCATGCTGGGACGGCCTGTTTACTGCTCATCTCCCGCACTCATGTGACTCCCACATGCTCCCTCTGGCCCACCGAGGACTGTCAAATAAAACACAAGACACTTATTTACAGATCAAGAAGCAGCTGAGAAGCGATCATCACTTTATTTCAAACTTATTTGCGCTCTGTTAACTTTTTTTTAAGCATTAAATATTTAATATTAAACATTTAAGCTTTGTTAACTTAGCTTTGTTAGCAAACTGGCTGATTTGATACAGATTTCAGATATATTTTATTAAAAGCTCTCTTTATTTTGTTCTACATGATTAAATCAATATGCGGTCTCAGAAATCTATCTGAAATTACGTTTGTGCCCAATCTTTCAGACATAATTGTATTTTATTATTATTATTAATTTTATTTACCACCATAGAGCTTACTGGGCAAAGGTTCGGCACTTAGGTGGTCAGTGGGCTTGACAAACCACCTGTCAAAGCATTCTTCTCTCTATACACTTTATTAAACTCCATCTTACAAATGTGAATTTGTTCACCACACTTTATGTTGCACTACTTTACATTCACTCTCAAGGTGAATGTGTACCTTGGCTCTAGGGGTCAACCAGCAAAAAATAAGATCAAGAATCTTGGGTGTTATACTGGAGTCAGATATGAGTTTCAGTATGTCAAAGCAGTAAGTAAATCAGCATACTATCATCTCAAAAGCATTGCAAGAATTAGATGCTTTGTCTCGAGTGAGGACTTAGAGAAACTTGTTCATGCTTTTATCAGCAGCAGGGTGGATTACTGTAATGGAATCTCATCAAACAGTACACTACCTAACAAAAGTGTTGTCGCCTATCCAAGTTTTAGGAACAACAAATAATAATTTGACTTCTAGTTGATCACTTGGTATCAGAAGTGGCTTATATGAAAGGCAAAAAAAGGCCTCTATATTAGGTTTATTTTACCAAAATAAAATATGAGCATGCCTTAATTTGTAATGATTTAATTAGGACAGTAAGGTCTGACTTTGCTGAGACAAAAGTCTTATTACTTAACAGAAATAATGTCCAGTATAGAATATGTCGTCATGCTGCAGTGGAAACAGAATGAATATTGTGTCTGACTCCATCATGAGCTTGGAGGACTGCATCCACACATCTCTGCAATGACTCAAATGACTGATTAATAAAGTCATCTGGAATGGCAAAGAAAGCGTTCTTGCAGGACTCCCAGAGTTCATCACGATCCTTTGGATTCATCTTCAATGCCTCCTCCTTCATCTTACCCCAGACATGCTCAATAATGTTCATATATGGTGACTGGGCTGGCCAATCCTGCAGCACCTTGACCTTCTTTGCTTTCAGGAACTTTGATGTGGAGTCTGAAGTATGAGAAGGAGCGCTATCCTGCTGAAGAATTTCCCCAGACATCTCTTCATCTTACCCCAGACATGCTCAATAATGTTCATGTCTGGTGACTGGGCTATTTATTTATTTCAATTTTATTTCAATATTTATTTATGGTGACTGGGCTATTTATTTATTAACAGTTAATTTGTTTGTATTACTATATTTGTTGCAACTATAATTACCACAAATTACCAGTACTTTATGGTTTAAAAACACCATATATAACGATATAAACACAATATATTACTTACAATAAATTACTATAGTATTTAATGTGGGAAATCACTAATAAAAAAGTTATTAGAAAATTAAGCAAATAAATACTATTCAGTCGCTGGAGTAAAATATTAATATAGTGTTAAACATTTATTAAATGTAAAAGGATTTGCATTACATATAAAGATGTATTATAGCCTATACATATTAGCTTGCTATCATTTCCTTTATTATAATAAATCCATTATATAAATTAAACCTGTCCAATTCAGATCGTTTATATATCTCTGAAAAATGTTTCAGCAAAGCCAGCAATCGAGTATCTGCTATATTGACTCTGTCAGATAAATAATGACTGATCATATATGACAGGGGTGTCCAAACTCGGCCCTGGAGGGCCGGTATCCTGCATAGTTTAGCTCCAACTTCCTTTAACACACCTTCCTGGATGTTTTAGTATACCTAGAAAGAGCTTGATTTGCTGGTTCAGGTGTGTTTAATTGGGGTTAGAAGTAAAATAAGCAGGACACTGGCCCTCCAGGACCGAGTTTGGACACCCCTGATCTATGATGACTGATAGAAAATTGTTCAGTCTATTATATTAAATGGTAATCGGAAACAATGTTCCCTATTCCCCCATCACGATCGCTGTATTTGTAAAATAGCATACACTATTGTTTATTGTGAACAATTTTTATTAACAATACATATAAAAATATATTGATGACGATGTCCGAGAAGACGCTAATAACGTTAACATCCATCATAACCATATATGGTTTGCCTAGATCGTGTGTGCTGGATTGTGTGTGCCTGAAATGTGTGTGGTTCTGGGGTCATCAGCTGGATATTATTGATCTTGACAGGGAAAAACAGTCATGTGATCAGCGTTAACTCTCCATTGATCACTAGAGGGCGCTCACTTAACACATTTTAATCTGTTTTTAATCATTTTTATTATTTTCTTATACTTGTCTTTTTTATTCTTGCTTATGTAAAGCACTTTGAATTGCCACTGGGTATAAAATGTGCTATATAAATAAACTTGCCTTGCCTTGAAACTCCAAACACCACAAAGAAGAAACCCAGGAAATCCACATAACATTAATTTATTTGTGAATAAACTGAAGATATATCAGTGTTCTTTGACTTGACATAATAAACACACAACTACAGAATCCTCTCACAGAAGGGCTTATTTCAAAGACTTACTATGAGGCGAGTTTGTAGTAAAAACATGTTATTATGTGTGATTAGCAGTATTTACTACACTGAGCATTAGTTCCCGGAGGAACAACACAAACAGGGGTCATTATCAGAGAACGAATATCTCGATTTTATTGTCATCCTATTAAATAAATTCAGGATTTGAATGTGTTTTATGTTGCTTGTCAATGAACTACGACATAAGTAATCCTGCTCCATCTGAAAGCACCTGCTGAACTGTCTTTACTGACAAAATGTGCATTAAAATCGCCATTGATTGAATCGCCCGGCCCCGTTTCTAGCAGATCATGATTAAAGGTTAAATGTACAGTTGAAGTCAGAATTATTAGACCCCCTGAATTATTCGCCCCCCTGTTTATTTTTTCCCCAATTTCTATTTAACAGAGCAGATTTTTTTCCAACACATTTCTTAACACAATAGTTTTAATAACTCATTTCTAATAGCTGATTTATTTTATCTTTGCCATGATGACAGTAAATAATAATTGACTAGATATTTTTCAAGACACTTCTATACAGCTTAAAGTGACATTTAAAGGCTGAACTAAGTTAATCAGGTTAGGGTAATTAGACAAGTTATTGTATAATGATGGTTTGTTCTGTGGACCATCGGAAAAAATTAATTCAATTAAGTAATACTACTGTATACTGCAGATTTATATAGCAAAGTGTTGACGTATGGTACAAAACACTACAGTAAAGTACTATTATGTTTTCAAGTGGGTAGTTTCAAAGCACGTTATGTAATATTCTTCAACGAACCATGTAAAAACCATGGTAAATGCTGGTCACAATCATAATACCGTGGTAAACATCAAACATGCTTGTGTAAACTGTTACATTTCTAAATAGAGCAAAAATGCAGAGGGATAGCCAACAGTCTTCAAATAGCGAACAAGCTGCGAAAGGCACAATTTAATTAATCTCTTTAACAGAATAATATAACACGACATTTGGTTATAACACAAACCGTCCAGCAGAGGAGTGCCTCAGTGACCATTTCATAACGCAGCATCTGACGCACTATTGGCTACCGTTTGTTTACATTGCGTTAATTGCTTTACTATGGTAATAATCCCTGATAGCGTGAATGTGCCTATATTTACGAGCCCTAATATAGGTGTAGTGTGTGGGTGTGTGTGTGCTGACTCACGTGAAAGCATCATGATGACCAGCCAAACTTGACCATCGAGGCGATGAAGTAAACGCAGCGGATTCACTCAGCGGATCAGTCTCTGATCTACAAGCCCACTCCAGATCCAGTTATTGTAACGCAAGTCATGAGTTCGCTTCACATGAAAGCTCTGCTGTCAGTGTTTACGGAAAGAAAGTCCTGCAATGAAAGGGAAACGATGAAGATGACGATGATAAAGGAGGAGTTACGCATCTCTGCATGACCGCCGCTGATCGCAAGATGGCGCTACTGCACGAACACATACTGATTAACCTATGAAAGGGATAGTTCACACAAAACTTAAATTTACTCACACTCAAGTGGTTCCAAACCATTATGGTCAGTAGTGGAAAGAGTAATATTTACTCTTTATTTACTCTCACTATGAGTAATATTTAACACTTTTAATATTCTTTGAAGTGGTCGTTTTAAAGCCAAAGCTCTTAGAATCGGCGGTGTAGTCCTAAAAAAATAGGTGGTGTACTATTATCCACCCAAATGTTCAAAGTAGGCAAAGAAACGACCAAAGTCAATTTATATATTTATTAATTTGATTTATATTTATATATAGGCAGACTAAGGCGGTCATTTAGTAGTGTACAGGTAATCGCAAAAGTGTTAGGGGGGCTGAATGGAAATATAGGCGGGCTAAAGCAACGCCCATGCTGTTTTATAATTTTACTTGAACGTTTCAGCGAGACTTCATTCAGCTGATTTATTGTGATCTTCGAAAAACTCAAATACTCAATGCACAAAAATTAGGGAAGTCTAATCACCAAAACAAGTGAGTATACCGAGAGTATGATCCTCAGAAGTCGTAATACCCAAACAGCTCGTAGAAAAAAGTAGGCATACTGAGTATGCGTGCGTATAGCAAGGACTACACCACTGCTTAGAATGTATATCATCCAGACATGTTTGGTTTAGTGAACAGATACAACCTGCATTTGACTTCAGTTCATGAGGAAAAAAGGAATGAAATAAAGAAAAAATAGACGTGAAACAACAAGAAAATGGCACATAACAAAAGAACAAAACAACAAAATTCTGTAATATTCCATGACTTAAACAAAAAATAAAAATAAAAATAATAATTCCCTGACTTTTAATGTCTGGAGCAGACATTTTAAAGTTTTATGATATTCCAGAAATCCCATGACCCATGGGAACTCATCCTGATCTCACAAGGAAGCATAACTATTTTACGTTTTGTCAGTTCAGTGACTAAGTTTTGTTCTGTCATACAAAAATGTTTGATTTTTAAAAGGAGTTGCGGCACCAAACCCCACCTCTAAAACCAACCATCATGGGGGATGAGCAAACAATACTTAATTGTATGAATGAGATCATACAAATTCACAAATTAGCCACTATAGCAAAATTGCAAAGAGATCTGAAAACAAAATCTATGGAAGTAAATAGTTACAGGTTTCCCTCATTCTTCGAAATATCATATTTTCTTATATATTCAAAATAAAGAAACAGGTTTGCAAAAAGTGAAGGCAGAAGGGAAGAGTACATGATGGCGGACTTTCATTTTTGGGTGAACTATCCATTAAATACAAGAAATATCCATCCAGAAATGAGTAATTTAATATAAAGTTCACATGTAGACATGTAATGCTGAAAGTTGTGTTGTGGCGTGTTATACTTTGGGATTTTTCTCTTACTTTTAAATGCCACAAACCCACAAAGCTGACAGTGGGATTACCCAGTTAAAACGCATAGGCCTGTTTTATAAAGACTAAAATTATAAATAATTATTTTATGCAAGGAGCATCACAGTGGCGCAGTGGGTAACACTATGGCCTCACAGCAAGAAGGTCGCTGGTTTGAGCCTCGGCTGGGTCAGTTGGTGTTTCTGTGTGAAGTTTGCATGTTCTCCCCGTGTTCGCGTGAGTTTCCTCCAGGTGCTCCGGTTTCCCCCACAGTCCAAAGACATGCGCTGTAGGTGAATTTAATAAGCTAAATAACCATAATGTATGTGTGTGAATGAGAGTGTATGGGTGTTTCCCAGTGATGGGTTACAGTTGGAAGGGCATCCGCTGCGTAAAACATATGCTGGATAAGATGGCGGTTCGTTCTGTTCGTCCTGATTAATAAATGGATTAAGCCGAAAATAAAATAAATGAATGAATAAAATATTGTATATAAAGTCAAAATATATTTTAATAATGTTAGTTTCTGTTACATTTAATCTACTATAATATTGTATATATTTTGTACTTTTTGCATTAAATTTACATGTCATTTATTCATTTTCCTTCAGCTTAGTCCCTATATTCATCAGGGGTCACCACAGCGGAATGAACCGGCAACGTATGCAAACTCCACACAAAAATGGCAACTGACCCAACTGGGACTCGAACCAGCAACCTTCTTGCTGTGAGGCGACAGTGCTAACCACTGAGCCACCGTGTCGCCCCATATAGTTGTACCAATTCCTTAAAAGTTGTAATTTAAAGTCATAATTTTGTGTAATAATTAATTTAGAATGTTATTTGCATTTTTATTTGTTTGTTTCTGTAAAACAGCCTGTGCTGATTTGTTTTATTTCTTTTATTCTATTTCCCAATTGATACTGTTTTAATTATTCATTGATTCATTCATTTTCTTTTCGGCTCAGTCCCTTTATTAATCTGGGCTCGCCACAGCGGATGTCCTTCCAGCTGCAACCCATCACTGGGAAACATCCATACACTCTCATTCACACACACACACACACACACACACACACACTACGGACAATTTAGCTTACTCAGTTCACCTATACCGCATGTCTTTGGACTTGTGGGGGAAACCGGAGCACCCGGAGGAAACCCACACGAACACGGGGAGAACATGCAAACTCCACACAGAAATGCCAATTGACCCAGCTGAGGCTCAAACCAGCGACCTTCTTGCTGTGAGGCGATTGTGCTACCCACTGCGCCACCGTATCGCTGTTTAAATTATTTATTCATATAATTTATTATTGTTATTATTATTATTAATAGATTTAAGGTCTGCGACAGTAAGCTCTATGACATTCTACAATTAATTGATTATTAAGCAATGAGCAAATTTCTTGAATAAAGACATAATACAGATGAACATTTGCAACCCTATTTAACATACTAAATAAATAAATAAATAAATAAATAAATAAATAAATAAGATGCAGACCTTTCATAACAAATATCTCATAAATAATTAACCACCACGCCTTCCAGTACCAGCCAATCTGATATCTTGAATTTCTGTACATGTAAAGTGGTTGACAGGAACCCTGCGTCCTCTGATTGGCTAAAAAGAGCGGACTGTCCCGCCCCTTATTAGTTTGTTATAGTGGTTTTGCGGGTTTTACAATAATAAAAGATTTTGGTGATGTCAAGTTATACATTATATTCAACGCACAAGTCTAGGGCCTGTATTATCCAATAATACTTCTTCAATGAACTATTATAACAAGAAGACAAATAACGTTACGTGACTTGCTTAGTTCCTCCTCTCTTCTACGTAACGTCCTATTCACAAAAAAGGAATCGCGCACGCCGCTACGCAATTTGCGCAGCGCTCAGAGTAATGGCGTCTGTGCGACACTAGCTTACAAAATGAAGCGACGGAGGGTTTATTTATGCTAGCGGAGGGCCTGTAGAAGGGTTTCTGGGTGCGGCGAGAGGTGAAGACTTGACCGGAGTTGAGGACTTTCATCTGTTGAGCGCGATGATCAAGCTGAAGTCCAACCAGACGCGCACGTATGACAGAGACGGTTATAAGAAGCGCGCGGCCTGTCTGTGCTTCAGGAGCGAGCGCGAGGAGGAGGTGACGCTATCAATCACTGCTGCCTTTATTTACCTCACCAACACACTCACGCTAAATATAGCCGCAAATACTTTTACTAATATGTAGAGTTGTGCGCGTGTGTGTAGGGGTTTGTGCTGTTGAAACGCCATAAATCGATATCTGCTTTATTTTCCATATAAGTTAGTAGGGTCAGTCTTTTATCCAAACTTCCCGTGTTAAAGTGTTAACTTCCGTCGGTATTAACGTTACAGCTCTGTTTATTTTGATATAATCGCTTTAAATAGTTAATAACAAAAGGGGGTCCTATAATGAATTTTTGGACAGTTCACATGTTGTAGTGCTGTAGGTTCTTTTTATTTTGGTACCATATCAAACTCCTTTAGTAACGTTACATGATGTGATACCGTCTGTAACGTAACATTACAGCACCAGTTTTATTTTGTAATACAAAATAATAATAATAATAACAGCTGCTTGTCATATTGATTACCCTTTTATAATGACCTTTTTTAGTCTTAAACCAGAATTGAGGTGAAGTTGGTTTTATATTCGCTAGTTCAGACTTTGGCGGTTAATAAAATTGTGAAGCAGAATTTAAAAAGATTAATACAGATTAATTATAATGTTATAATACTGATATAAGCAAAATGTGACACAGTCCCTATATTGTTTACCATGTAAGAATCGCATGTAAGATTCGTGTGTAAAAATGACTAAAGAACAACATTAGCACTATTTAATTAACTTTAAACAATGTTGTACTACGTCATTGGCTGCTAATATGATTTCCCTATTTGAGCAGTTCCATGCAAATGTCAACCATGCCATGAAAGAAATTAGGTTTTCACCAAAATATGGAAATACCAAAATAGTTTTTTTTTGTGTAAGCAAGTATTTTACAGTACTTTAGAAGTACTCAAAAATGTATCTGTCAATATTTTTAAACTATTATATTTGATTTACCAAAGTGGCAATTTCACATCCGTCACATCCATAACGAAGAGACGTCACATCTATAATGACACTTTTTTTTTCTCATAAATGCAAAAATATTAAATTAAAATAAAATCAATCATGTTTGTCTATAGAGAGCCAACTCTTATTCTGTTGATTAGCATAATTTCTTTTGGGTTGTGCAGGTTAATTCACAGAATTTCTTTTTGTTTTTGGTCACATCCATAACGCATGCTTATATTCCTCATTTAAAGTACAAAACATGTTTACAGATTGATATTTTTCTGATCCCTTAACTCTGTAGTTAGTTCTGGAAAATATAAAGAGTAAAGATATAAAAGGTATAAAAGACTAAAGTATATGTTTCAATATAATGTTAACATATACTTTATCTGAGAATTTATGTTTTGAGTTTTTACTGCAATTGTCACATCCGTAATGCTGGAATTGCTCATTTAAAATTAGCAAAGAATACTTTTCATATTAAAACTTTACCTCAGTTTTGTGTGTGTAGAGGATCGGGCTGTTGAAATGCCCTTAATCGATGTCTCAATGCCTCATATCAAATGTTAGGGTTTGTGTTTACCTATAATAGTGATTTAAATAAATGTGCTACATTATTTACAAGTCTCAATATTGGTGTCTTGTTGTGCAGTATACCTCAGAGCTCATGTGTATTGTGGATATAAGCAGCTCAGTGAAGTGTGTGTGTGTGTGTGTGTGTCAGGTGTTGTTGGTGAGCAGCAGCAGTCACCCTGACAGATGGATCGTTCCTGGTGGAGGGATGGAGCCTGAGGAGGAGCCCAGCGTCGCTGCGGTCAGGGAGGTGTGTGAGGAGGTATGCTGTCCTAAAAACACACACACACACATTATGTGCAGAAGTGAACATTTGACGATGCTCCTCTGTTTTCAGCTGGATTAACTAAAGTTTAATAATTCATTAATTCAAAAAGAGATGCATTTGGTAATTAAACAGCACATTAGTATGTCCCCGATCTTGATTCCTATTGGTGGATGCCAACTGCCAGTTTTTATTTACAAGCAAATTTTGCATTTTTAATACTGGTTGCCAATAATATATAGGAAGATTAAAAATATTAGTAAGTTGAAGGGATAGTTCCCCCCAAAAAAGAAAATATCTTTACAATTTACTCTCAAACCATTATGAGTTTCTTTATTCTCTTGAACACAAATGAAGATTGTTGGAAAAAGCTGGAAACCTGTAACATTTGACTTCCATAGTAGGAAATACAAATAAAATGGAAGTCATTGGTTCCAGCATTCTTCAAAATATCTTCTTTTGTGTTCAACAGAATAGTGAAACTCAAAACAGGTTTATGAAAATTGAAGGGTGAGTAAATGACCCTTTAAGACAGATAAAATATCATGGAGGTTTCTGACTGACAGTGACATGTAAAATTAATGTAGACAGTTATTAATAAGTGCTGTAAAAGTATTGTTTGCTGTTAGCACAAGATGTTCATGACTTATTAAAAGTGCCACATACAGCATTGATTCAATAAGTGAAATTGTCCTTTGGTGTTTACATTACCTGACAAAAGTGTTGATGTCTATCCAAGTTTTAGGGACAACAAATTTACTTCTAGTTGATCATTTGGTATCAGAAGTGGCTCCTATGAAAGGCAAAGGCCTCTAGATTACGCTTATTTTACCATAATAAAATATGATCATGCCTTGATTTTTAATGATTTAATTAGGACTGTAAGGTCTGACTTTGCTTAGACTAAAGTCTTGTCACTGAACAGAAATAATGTCCAGTATAGAATAGGCTTGTGCCGGTATTCGGTAATGCGATAAATCACGGTAATGAATATGCACGATATTGTTATCGCGGGCACTTCAAAATACAGTGAAAAATAATAGATCCGAATTTATATTCTTAGAACGCGCCTTAGCTTATTTTCCATCAACCGCTTGAAGAAACACTGCGTATATGCTGCGCAGAACTGATGCGCACTCTGATGTAAACAATCCCCACATGTAGAAGCACTGTGTGCACGCAGTGCGCGCCGCCGCTGCCACCGCACTATAATCCTCACACGAAGAAGAAGCATGGCGGAAAGAGGAACGCTGCCGACAATTTATCCCCCTTCAAAAAAAAGTCAGAGGTTTGGAAATATTTTGGGTTCCAAAAAAATGTACAGGGATTGCTGATCGAAGACGGTTTCTCTTTGCACATTCACTTTGATATAATTGCTCAAGTTTACTTTTATATTGTGTATTGTTTTATTTATATTTATTTGTATTTAAATGTTTGAAGTACTTTTAGTTAATTAAAAAGTTATTAAAGTTACTAAGTTGACGAAACTGAAGTTTTTTGTGTTTTTTTACCTGTTTCTCTAGTAAAATTACAATATCGTGATAATACCGTATACCGTGATAAAAGCTCAATCAATTAATCGCAGCATAAAAATGTGATACCGGCACATGCCTAGTATAGAATATGTGGTCATGCTGCAGTGGAAACAGAATGAATATTGTGTCTGACTCCATCATGAGCTTGGAGGACTGCATCCACACATCTCTGCAATGACTCAAATCACTGATTAATAAAGTCATCTGGAATGACAAAGAAAGCGTTCTTGCAGGACTCCCAGAGTTCATCAAGATTCTTTGGATTCATCTTCAATGCCTCCTCCTTCATCTTACCCTAGACATGCTCAATAATGTTCATGTCTGGTGACTGGGCTGGCCAATCCTGGAGCTCCTTGACCTTTCAGGAACTTTGATGTGGAGGCTGAAGTATGAGAAGGAGCGCTATCCTGCTGGAGAATTTGCCCTCTCCTGTGGTTTGTAATGTAATGGGCAGCACAAATGTCTTGATACCTCAGGCTGTCGATGTTGATCATCCACTCTGCAGATCTCTCGCACGCCCCACGATACTGAATGTAACTCCAAACCATGATTTTTCCTTCACCAAACTTGACTGTTTCTATGAGAATCTTGGGTCCATGCAGGTTCCAATAGGTCTTCTGCAGTATTTGTGATGATTCGATGCAGTTCAACAGATGATTCATCAGGAAAATCGACCTTCTTCTGACACTTTTCCAAATGATCAACTAGAGGTCAAGTTATTATGTCAGGATCCACGACAAGACGTTTGTCAGGTAGTGTACATAGTAGGTATGTGCATTATGCAAGTAAAAAAACTTACCAGAAATTATTATATAGGCTCGTTTATTACTCTATAAAACCCCCCTAAAATCAGAAGGTCCTCATTGACCATATTTGGATTGATAGTGAATATTAATGAGCTCTGCTCCGACACCGCTGTCAGTAGATCTGAGTGATAAGACACAATTCTTAAACTTACATTTTAAATTAAAAGTACACGTTCAAACTTACACAGCCTACAGATACATCTAAACAGACCATATGCTTCTTCAGGGTGGATCTGGGTTAATTTATAATCTATACATCCTGCATTTTGCATCCTCATGGCTCATGGCTTAGCAACGCATAGAAAACAAACTGGTGCAAACGTGGGAGCTCGTTATGTAGAATGTGAAATCCATCCAAACGATGAGGACGTGGTAATGAATAGCCTCATGAACAATCCAACAGTCTGTATTGTGTTCTGATTGGTCTGTTTTTTTACTGGTGTTTTACACTCGCAGAATTTACATGAGGAGGAGGAAACAGTGGTTTTTGAGGCTTACGGTCAGGCTGTTTCCATGTGCTGAACTCTTATTATTTGACTATGCCTAGGTATACCCAGATTTTCTTCATAGCTTGTCTGCTCATTTCAGTTTTCAAGTAATACAATGTTTCCATAGTCATATAAGGCCTGTTTACACCTGGTCACTGATTGTTATTTTTTCCTGATCTGATATCTATCTGAATTGTGTCAGCGTTTTCATAATTAAATGCGTCTCAGTTAAACGGATATGATTCCAATCTTCAAATCCCACACTATATGCAACTAGGTTAAGTCAATGACTTGCATCACATAATAGGATTTTTATTTTACAGAAACGTAACCTATATATTTTATTAACCATACAACTGGTTAAAAGTATGGCTACAGGAGGCTTTATGTAATGTGGTTCTGACTTTGTCAAGATTAGTCAAACAAATGTGAAGATTTCACTCACCAATTAAAGCCGCAGAGGCCAATAATCTTAGCTTGAACAGTGTTTTTTGTTTTGTGTTGCTGCAGCAATGCAGAGCCTACAGGACACATCTCATCAACTCGCAGCCTTTGGGCCAAATCTGTTGTGTTCGTTTTATATGGCCTTCCGTTTAGATGATTTAAGAGCGCTCGTTGCACCAAAGCCAGAGACATAGTCAGCATTCAGCCGCACAGAAAGTGAATAACACACACACACACACACACACACAGAGGAGAAAGATTTTCACTTTTTTACTCCGTTGGTGTGAAGATAAATTCTACAGAAAACTCTGCAATTGCTAGAAACATGCTAATAACATGCTAATTCATGCTAGAAATACGCTAATAACATGCTAATTCATGCTAGAATCATGCTAGTAACATGCTAATTCATGCTAGTAACATGCTAATTCTAATTCATGCTAGAATCATGCTAATTCATGCTAGTAACATGCTAATTCATGCTAGTAACATTCTAATTCATGCTAGAATCATGCTAATTCATGCTAGAAACATGCTAATTCATGCTAGAATCATGCTAATTCATGCTAATTCATGCTAGAATCATGCTAGTAACATGCTAATTCATGCTAGTAACATGCTAATTCATGCTAGAATCATGCTAATTCATGCTAGGATCATGCTAGTAACATGCTAATTCATGCTAGGATCATGCTAGTAACATGCTAATTCATGCTAGAATCATGCTAGTAACATGCTAATTCATGCTAGTAACATGCTAATTCATGCTAGAAACATGCAAGTAACATGCTAATTCATGCTAGGATCATGCTAGTAATATGCTAATTCATGCTAGAATCGTGCTAGTAACATGGTAATTCATGCTAGGATCATGCTAATAACATGCTAATTCATGCTGAAATCATGCTAATCCTTGCTATAATCATGCTAGTTACATGCTAATTCATGCTAGAATCATGCTAATTCATGCCAGAATCATGGTAGTTACATGCTAATTCATGCTAGAATCATGCTAATTCATGGTAGAATCATGCTAGTTACTCGCTAATTCATGCTAGAATCATGCTAGTAACATGCTAATTCATGCTAGAAATACGCTAATAACATACTAATTCATGCTAGAATCATGCTAACAACATGCTAATTCATGCTAGAATCATGCTAGTAACATGCTAATTCATGCTAGGATCATGCTAGAATCACGCTAATTCATGCTAGAAACATGCTAATTCATGCTAGGATCATGCTAGTAACATGCTAATTCATGCTAGAAACATGCTAATCTATGCTAGTTACATGCTAATTCATGGTAGAATCATGCTAATTCATGGTAGAATCATGCTAGTTACTTGCTAATTCATGCTAGAACCATGCTAGTAACATGCTAATTAATGCTAGCATCATGCTAATATATGTTTGCACTTGCCTAGCAACCACTCAGAATACTTTAGCAACCGCCTAGCAACAACCTAGAAACATGCTAACATATATGCTAACTAACTTCTCTATGCCGACTGTTTCAAACTTCATAAAAACTGCTTCAGTTATTTACACTTTAAAACGACTTCAAACTTTTAGACTCGGCTTTTCAAGCCCCCTTAAAGTTTGTCCTCAAACTTTAATATCTAGTTTTACAGTTAATCTCTCTGTCTCTCTTCTCTAGTCCACAGGTTTCTATGTCTATCATTAACCCATTCAATATTTTTCATGTTTCATTGAAAAGGACTAACATATGCTGAAATGAGACACTTCATGATGCTTTAAAATGCTGCAAGACTGTCCTGATTAGGCATGGGATGATAACCATTTTCAAGGTATACCGCGGTTTGGAAAAGTCAAGGTTTTAAACCTGGCAAAATTTTCAGTAATACCGTTCCTAAGTGTTACGAACCCTTTTTTTAATCAACACAAAAGAATTAATCCTTAAAGGGAACGCTACATAAAGAGTACACATGAACTAAGTGGTCTAAATTAATACATTTATTACAACCAAAACAATCAAACAAATCATGTGTCACAACTAAGAAAGAATGAATAAAGAATCAAAAACTCATGTTCTCCAACAAATATACAACACTAGCCAAAGACTAAACAACCCAACAATTAACAAAGCAGATCAAAGTAAGACTTAAGGAAAACAAAACAGTAGTGATGTGACGTTATGCGTCGAGGCTTCGAAGCATGTATCAAAAAAACGATACATCTCGCAGTGAAGCAGTGTACCGGAGCTTGATTCGTTTTGCCATCATCACTTGATCAGTGACGTCCGAAGCTTCATTTTCGCCTATACCCACGTGACTGCTTCGAATTTTGATTCAAAGGTTTAAACACCCTCATGGGTTAGTAAAGTGTATAGCGAGAGATTAGGCGTCGATTACATACATTTCTAATGTTTCAAAGCACTGCACCGGTCCCACACACCAGTAATTAAACTAAAATACAATAGTAATTCATAGTAAAAAGCTTTTGAAGCATACTAAAGTGTATTAGCGTATTTATTAGCGTATCTTTAAAGAAAACCACTGCATATCGTAGTATAGTGTTTAATGGGGGCCAGCTGGTGAGTGCAACCTGAAAGCATTACTCACATAGCCTCCTCCTTAGAGCATTCGCCTCCCATGCAGGAATTGCTGGTTCGATCCCCGTATGGAACGGGACTAGTTGTAATATGTTAAATGTAAACACTTTTGAAGACCTTGGATTTAACTAGTCATCGGTCGTGTAATGTAACAAACCTTATGTGTAAAAACTAGAGTAATTTGTTTATATTACTGTTGTTGTACTACATGACTGAGTTGGTCAGTTGTGAACATTTGACATTATTGCAACACAGTGCTTTCCCACATTCTAACCAGAAGAGGTCCTCATCGAGCAGGGATTTAGAAAGCTTCGAGTAACGAATCTTTTTCCGATACAATTGAGTCGAGCGCTAATAAGTGCTGTAAAAGTGTTGTTTGCTGTTAGCACAAGATGTTCATGACTTATTAAAAGTGCCACATACAGCATTGATTCAATAAGTGAAATTGTTCTTTGGTGTTTACATTACCTGACAAAAGTGTTGTTGTCTATCCAAGTTTTAGGAACAACAAATTTACTTCTAGTTGATCATTTGGTATCAGAAGTGGCTTATATGAAAGAAAAAGGCCTCTAGATTACGCTTATTTTACCATAATAAAATATGAGCATGCCTTGATTTTTAATGATTTAATTAGGACTGTAAGGTCTGACTTTGCTTAGACAAAAGTCTTGTCACTTAACAGAAATAATGTCCAGTATAGAATATGTGCTCATGCTGCAGTGGAAACAGAATGAATATTGTATGTGACTCCCATGAGCTTGGAGGACTGCATCCATACATCTCTGCAATGACTCAAATCACTGATTAATAAAGTCATCTGGAATGGCAAAGGAAGCGTTGTTGCAGGACTCCCAGAGTTCATCAAGATCCTTTGGATTCATCTTCAATGCCTCCTCCTTCATCTTACCCTAGACATGCTCAATAATGTTCATGTCTGGTGACTGGGCTGGCCAATCCTGGAGCTCCTTGACCTTTTAGGAGCTTTGATGTGGAGGCTGAAGTATGAGAAGGAGCGCTATCCTGCTGAAGAACTTGCCCTCTCCTGTGGTTTGTAATGTAATGGGCAGCACAAATGTCTTGATACCTCAGGCTGTTGATGTTGATCATCCACTCTGCAGATCTCTCACACGCCCCCATACTGAATGTAACCCCAAACCATGATATTTCCTTCACCAAACTTGACTGTTTCTATGAGAATATTAGGTCCATGCAGGTTCCAATAGGTCTTCTGCAGTATTTGTGATGATTCGATGCAGTTCACCAGATGATCCATCAGGAAAATCAACCTTCTTCTGACACTTTTCCAAATGATCAACTAGAAGTCAAGTTATTATTTGTTGCTCTTACAACCGGGATCCACGACAAAACGTTTGTCAGGTAGTGTACATAGTAGGTATGTGCATTATGCAAGTAAAAAAACTTACCAGAAATTATTATATAGGCTCGTTTATTACTCTATAAAACCCCCCTAAAATCAGAAGGTCCTCATTGACCATATTTGGATTGATTGTGAATATTAATGAGCTCTGCTCTGACATAGCTGTCAGTAGGTCTGAGTGATAAGACACAATTCTTAAACTTACATTTTAAATTAAAAGTACACGTTCAAACTTACACAGCCTACAGATACATCTAAACAGACCATATGCTTCTTCAGGGTGGATCTGGGTTAATTTATAATCTATACATCCTGCATTTTGCATCCTCATGGCTCATGGCTTAGCAACGCATAGAAAACAAACTGGTGCAAACGTGGGAGCTCGTTGTGTAGAATGTGAAATCCATCCAAACGATGAGGACGTGGTGATGAATAGCCTCATGAACAATCCAACAGTCTGTATTGTGTTCTGATTGGTCTGTTTTTTTTACTGGTGTTTTACACTCGCAGAATTTACATGAGGAGGAGGAAACAGTGGTTTTTGAGGCTTACGGCCAGGCTGTTTCCATGTGCTAAACTCTTATTATTTGACTATGCCTAGGTATACCCAGATTTTCTTCATAGCTTGTCTGCTCATTTCAGTTTTATTAAGTAATACAATGTTTCCATAGTCATATAGGGCCTGTTTACACCTGGTCACTGATTGTTTTTTTTTCTGATCTGATATCTATCTGAATTGTGTCAGCGTTTTCATAATTAAATGCGTCTCAGTTAAACGGATATGATTCCAATCTTCAAATCTCACACTATATGCAACTAGGTTAAGTCAATGACATACATCGCATAATAGGATTTTTATTTTACAGAAACATAACCTATATATTTTATTCGCCATACAACTGGTTAAAAGTATGGCTACAGGAGGCTTTATGTAATGTGGTTCTGACTTTGTCAAGATTAGTCAAACAAATGTGAAGATTTCACTCACCAATTAAAGCCGCAGAGGCCAATAATCTTAGCTTGAACAGTGTTTTTTGTTTTGTGTTGCTGCAGCAATGCAGAGCCTACAGGACACATCTCATCAACTCGCAGCCTTTGGGCCAAATCTGTTGTGTTCGTTTTATATGGCCTTCCGTTTAGATGATTTAAGAGCGCTCGTTGCACCAAAGCCAGAGACATAGTCAGCATTCAGCCGCACAGAAAGTGAATAACACACACACACACACACACACACACACACACACACACAGAGGAGAAAGATTTTCACTTTTTTACTCCGTTGGTGTGAAGATAAATTCTACAGAAAACTCTGCAATTGCTAGAAACATGCTAATAACATGCTAATTCATGCTAGAAATACGCTAATAACATGCTAATTCATGCTAGAATCATGCTAGTAACATGCTAATTCATGCTAGTAACATGCTAATTCTAATTCATGCTAGAATCATGCTAATTCATGCTAGTAACATGCTAATTCATGCTAGTAACATTCTAATTCATGCTAGAATCATGCTAATTCATGCTAGAAACATGCTAATTCATGCTAGAATCATGCTAATTCATGCTAATTCATGCTAGAATCATGCTAGTAACATGCTAATTCATGCTAGTAACATGCTAATTCATGCTAGAATCATGCTAATTCATGCTAGAATCATGCTAGTAACATGCTAATTCATGCTAGGATCATGCTAGTAACATGCTAATTCATGCTAGAATCATGCTAGTAACATGCTAATTCATGCTAGTAACATGCTAATTCATGCTAGAAACATGCAAGTAACATGCTAATTCATGCTAGGATCATGCTAGTAATATGCTAATTCATGCTAGAATCGTGCTAGTAACATGGTAATTCATGCTAGGATCATGCTAATAACATGCTAATTCATGCTGAAATCATGCTAATCCTTGCTATAATCATGCTAGTTACATGCTAATTCATGCTAGAATCATGCTAATTCATGCCAGAATCATGGTAGTTACATGCTAATTCATGCTAGAATCATGCTAATTCATGGTAGAATCATGCTAGTTACTCGCTAATTCATGCTAGAATCATGCTAGTAACATGCTAATTCATGCTAGAAATACGCTAATAACATACTAATTCATGCTAGAATCATGCTAACAACATGCTAATTCATGCTAGAATCATGCTAGTAACATGCTAATTCATGCTAGGATCATGCTAGAATCACGCTAATTCATGCTAGAAACATGCTAATTCATGCTAGGATCATGCTAGTAACATGCTAATTCATGCTAGAAACATGCTAATCTATGCTAGTTACATGCTAATTCATGGTAGAATCATGCTAATTCATGGTAGAATCATGCTAGTTACTTGCTAATTCATGCTAGAACCATGCTAGTAACATGCTAATTAATGCTAGCATCATGCTAATATATGTTTGCACTTGCCTAGCAACCACTCAGAATACTTTAGCAACCGCCTAGCAACAACCTAGAAACATGCTAACATATATGCTAACTAACTTCTCTATGCCGACTGTTTCAAACTTCATAAAAACTGCTTCAGTTATTTACACTTTAAAACGACTTCAAACTTTTAGACTCGGCTTTTCAAGCCCCCTTAAAGTTTGTCCTCAAACTTTAATATCTAGTTTTACAGTTAATCTCTCTGTCTCTCTTCTCTAGTCCACAGGTTTCTATGTCTATCATTAACCCATTCAATATTTTTCATGTTTCATTGAAAAGGACTAACATATGCTGAAATGAGACACTTCATGATGCTTTAAAATGCTGCAAGACTGTCCTGATTAGGCATGGGATGATAACCATTTTCAAGGTATACCGCGGTTTGGAAAAGTCAAGGTTTTAAACCTGGCAAAATTTTCAGTAATACCGTTCCTAAGTGTTACGAACCCTTTTTTTAATCAACACAAAAGAATTAATCCTTAAAGGGAACGCTACATAAAGAGTACACATGAACTAAGTGGTCTAAATTAATACATTTATTACAACCAAAACAATCAAACAAATCATGTGTCACAACTAAGAAAGAATGAATAAAGAATCAAAAACTCATGTTCTCCAACAAATATACAACACTAGCCAAAGACTAAACAACCCAACAATTAACAAAGCAGATCAAAGTAAGACTTAAGCTGTGGTCACACTGGGGTTTGTGTGTGCGAAATTCTGTGTAGCGGCGCTGCGAAAAGGGGGATTAAACAAGATGATTAGACATTAAAAAAAGCCAGTGATTGCTCAATATTTTTAATTTCTGTCTAGAGTGTTTTGATCCTCGATTAGTCTCACGCAGTCAAGTGATGCGATTTCGCTGGTCAGAGTTCATCGAGCTTGAACTTTGCACCGCAGCGACATGCAAAACTTGATGCATGACCTTGCGTTTCCGGTCTGACACATTCGCGTGCGTATGAATGGAAGTCTATGGGAGGAAAAGCCCAGTGTGACCGTAGCTTTAAGGAAAACAAAACAGTAAATTAAAGGAAATAAAAGCTTGGACTCTAGGACTCTAGGAAACAAACAGTGAGTCACATGACACACACGCAAGCACAAACACAGACAGGCAACAGCCGTAACACTAAGGTATCTAAGATCTTTTATCTACAATTTTTTTTTGTTTTGTTTTTTAGGACAACAGTATCTCCAGCAGAAAAACTATCCAAAGATACTGTTTAAAATTGTCAAGAAATCTGTGTTTTTGAAACTAATGAAGACAGCAGAAGGCAATGATTCATTTGAATGATTTAGCCTGACATGTTTACTGCTCCAAAATATTATAAATCTTTCAAAAAATAGAATTTATTGTGTTCAAAGTTTTAGTTTTTTACCCAGACATTTAAAAATACCTTATTTTAGAGCAGTAATCACAATACTGTGATACTGTGAAATCGTGATATTTTTATCCAAGGTTATCATACCGTCAGAATCTTATACCGGCCATGCCTAGTCTTGATATGAATGTTTTTTTTGTTCCCACAGGCAGGAGTCAAAGGTACATTAGGAAGATTGGTAGGTGTTTTTGAGGTGAGTGTTTTCTGAAAAGCAAACAAACTAAAATATTACAACATTACAACAGTGTCTAGTTCAAGAAACTATCTGGGTTCTCATGGGTCATGAATCTTCTGGAATGTCATGGAATTTTAAAGGTGCTGCAGTGTTTCCTCTAGGATTTTTTCCAACTGTGGCGGCAGGCCTTTTTACACAGATCTACCAACTACCTGTGGCGTTATTTCAATGACAAATGTCGTGAGCGCAGTATTACGAGTCAAAATCGCATTTATGTAATAGCCTACAGCATGCGAATCTCTTGGCTTGCGCTCGTGCACAAAGCTTCTTGCGCGCCCTCAAATACGTGCTGCTCAAGCCCACTGCGTTGCCAGATTGAGCAGTTTTGAATTTATTTTTGCGGGTAAAAAGTGATATAGGTGGGCAGTGAAAATTTGAGCGGTTTTGCAACAGCGTGCCTGCCAGCCCTCATAAACCTGTTTTGATCTCCCAAAGAGATGCCATAGCCCCCATTCTTCACATACATATGCTTAGAACAGTGTATAAACTCTTGTGATCTCGACAGCCTTTGGACTGAAAACAGTCTGCATTATCTGGCAACACTGAGCGCAGATCTTATTGTGCGCTCTCAAATAAACCCTGCTGAAGTGTGATTTACTGCGTTTATGTAACGAGTATGTCTCCAGCATTTATTAGATTTGCTAGGAATATTAATGAATGTCTCCAATAGACCTACAGAGCGGTATTAATGCGTCCTGAAGTAAAGTGAAACAGCTATACGTCGTGTTTGCTGGCCTCTTGACCCTACCTGTCAGTCCAGCCTGATCTCACGAGAAAACGTAAGCATTTTACGTTTTGTCAGTTTTGTGGCTAATTCATACGAGTTCAGTCGTACGAAATTGTACGATTTTAAAAAGGAGGCGTGGCACCTAACCCCACCCCTAAACCCAACTGTCATTGGGGGATGAGCAAATCGTACGAAAATGTACGAATTAGATCGTACGAATTAATACGAATTAGCCACTAAATTATTTTTTTTGTTTTTTCCTTATTTATAAATGCATATTGTTTTTTTTGTTTTGTTTTTTTTAACAAAAGTTTTTTTTCATTTATTTGGTGTAAATCTAATTACACACTACTCAGTCCAGACTCCAGAAACTGAAAGTCAGAGAAATTCTTAAAATATTTTTATCCAATTCATGGAATATCAGGGATTTTTGTTTGTTGCTTTATAGTTTATTTTCCATTTCTGGATAAATATATTTTTTTACTTTTTTATTTTTATTTTACAGTTTCTAAACTGTTGTTAATGGTTAGGCTATTTTTTAAGCTCCATTTTATTCCTTTCTCGCTCATAAACTTGACAGACAGCTTCATAAACAGACAGCTGCGGTTTTTATTCAGTGAAAGTCAGGGAATTTGATTTTTGGTTTAACGTCAAAGTAGGGCATAAAGTCTATAAATAAGGTCAACGTTTACAAAAAATTTTGCAATTTTGCGAGCAAAAGCAACAAAAGTAAAATTGCAGCAAACTAGTTTTTTTATTTATTAGGGTACAAAAAACTGTGAAAATGTTTATATGAAACGACAAACAATGTAATCAAGTCTCAGGGTTCAGTAACATCATTTACAGTAGTCAAAATCATGTGTATCTAAAGTTAAACAGAGGATCTGGGCATGTTTTAACGCCCAATCCTTTTTACCTGAACCCCTAGAGGTAAAATAGAATTATTGTGAGACAACATTATCCCTTGAATAGGTTTTTTATGTATTTTATATATGTTGTTTGAGTATTGTTTTCATAGCTTTCAAAACTGCACATAGTGAAGTTTTTTTAGTGAAGTTTTTTTCCCTCTCCGCTGTCGCCACTGGCTTGCATGGTTCGGGATCTGTAGAGCTGCGCATCGTTGGATTTGCTCTTCAGTATTTGGACTCTCAGTAGTGATTATTAAACCACACTGAACTGAGCTAAACTGAACTGAACTTAAACACTGAAAACTGAACTACACTGTTCCTATTTACTGTTACCTTTTATGTGGAGCTGCTTTGACACAATCTACATTGTATAAGCGCTATACAAATAAAGGTGAATTGAATTGAATTGAATAAAGTGGACATATTTGAGAAGTTTGTGGAATATTGGTTAAAAAGGAATTTTGCAGATAATTATTATTATTATTTTATTTTTTACTTGAGAAAATTAATGGAGACAAAACACTGTTGCAGTTATATCTTGTGATTTACTGTTTTCCACAAAGCTGAAATGTGCTGGTTTTTTCATCACAGAACAGAGACAGAAAGCACAGGACGTACGTTTATGTTCTCATCGTGACTGAGGTTCTGGAGGACTGGGAGGACTCAGTAAATATTGGTAAGGAGATGATTAAAAGCTAGAGTTGCACTGCATTTTCTAAATCAGCATAAGTATGAGGGAGATTTTTTGCACATTTTTGAGTCTCTAAGATTAATCTTCTATCATCTTTTCAAAAACAAACACTTTAATGAAATGGTTTTGAATAAAAACCCACATTACATCAAGTAACATCTAAAAGTAATGTTTGCATGTGTGTTTAGGGATTTTTTAATTAAAAAAAAATACTTTAAGACTCTCACTATAACTATTGAATCACACATTGAGCTTCGGTTATCATGAAAATGAGATGATATATTGTGCCGCAGTCATGCCTCTGTATTCTTGTGTCCACAGGTAGGAAGAGGGAGTGGTTTAAGACCCAAGACGCTCGGAGTGTGCTGCAGTGTCACAAACCTGTGCAGGCATCGTACTTCGAAGCCCTTCAACAGGCCTGCATGACCAGCAACGGCACATCACTGGTGGCCACATATAACAATAACCAAAACTCTCTGTCCAGCATCAGATAACTGAAGCCGAGCCTCGCTTTTTCTACCGTTTACCACCCACATCAACTCTACAGCAACTACTGTCTCCGTTTGTTTTTTAAAATCACATCAATCGGTTAATCTTGGATCGCCTTACCTGCCTTTTGTTGTTCAGATAGAGCATTTTGCGAACAATTGTTTGTCTGTTTCTTCTTGTTTTAATGAATCCTTGCATGAAATTCTCTTCTTCAATGACAGAATGCAAACACGTTGAAATAAGTAGCGTTTCAGGAGAATTGTTTGTTATGCTGTGCTAACGTTTGGCCTTTTCTCTCTGCAGTGTTTGCATTTATGATTGTGCCGTTTTCTAGAGGTGGAGTTTTTGCATGAGCACGTCGTGTATCAATGAGCTTACAAATACAGGAGTCTTTGGTTTATGTGATCTAAACTAAATCGAGGGTAGATGTTTTTTCGATGGATGGGGCCATTTGACTGTTTTTGCCTTGGTTTAGTGTATTTTGTACATGCTGGTGTGGCATAATAATAGTCTTAGTTGTCTAAACGGATGCACAGAACAGAGATGGTGTCTTAAAGGGTTGACATTGCAGTCTTATTGCCAATTTTACATTCACTTCTGTTGGAAACTCCCAAATGCAGCTGCTCTCTGATTAGGCACATTTGCAGGATGGGGTGATGTTGACAGGGTTCAGTGCACTGTAAAAAGCCATTAGTTGACTACTTGAAAATATTGAGTAAACTTGTTGCTTTTAAACTGATTGGTTGACTTTTCTTAAAGTGAGTAATCCTGTTGGCGATTACTTGACTTTAAAATTGAGTAAACTCATTGCTTCTAAAGCGATTAGATGACTTAACTTTAAAAAGGGGGTAAACTCGTTGCTTCAATGCGATTAGTTGAGTTTCAAAGACGTTAAACTTGTTGCTTTTAAAGCGATTAGTTGACTTTACTTAAAAAGAGTGAGTACACCTGTTACTTTTAAAGCGATTAGTTGACTTTACTTGAAAAGAGTGAGTACACCTGTTACTTTTAAAGCGATTAGTTGACTTTTCTTTAAAAAATCTCGTTGGTGATTGCTTGACTTTAAAAATAAGTAAACTCATTGCTTTTAACGCGATTGGTTGACTTTAGAAAGTTAGTAAATTCATTGCTTTTAAAGTGATCTGTTGCTTTGGCTTTAAAAAGCAAGTAAACCTGTTGCTTTTAAAGTGATTAATTGACTTTAAAGGTGAGTAAACTCTTTCCTTTTGGAACGATTAGTTGACATTGCATTAAAAAGTGATTTAAACTCACTGCGTTTGAAGTGATTAGTTGACTTAGTGAGTAAGCCTGTTGCACTGAAAGCAATTAGTTGACTTAACTTAAAAAGTGAGTAAGCGCTTTCCTTTTAAAGTGATTAGTTGACTTAACTTAAAGTGAGTAATCCCACTGGCAATTATTTGACTATAAAAAGTTAGTAAGCCTGTTGCTTTTAAAGTGATTATTTAACTTTATCTAAAGTGATTAGTTGACTTCAAAGGTGAGTAAATACTTTCCCTTTGAAACGATTAGTTAACGTTACTTAAAATGTGAATAAGTTCGCTGCGTTTGAAGCGATTAGTTGACTTTTACAAAAAAATTGAATGAACATTTGCTTTTAAAGCGATTAGTTGACTTTGCTTAAAAATGTGAGTAAACTTGTTGCTTTAGAAGTGATTTAGTTGATCTTAACTTTTTTAAGTGAGTTAACCCGTTGCTTTTTAACCACTTAGTTGACTTTTCTTAAAGTGAGTACTCCCGTTTGCAATTACTTGGCTTCAAAAAATGAGTAAACTCATTGCTTCTAAAGTAATTGGTTGACTTTAAAAGTCAGTAAACTTTTTCCTTATTAGGATTAATTGAAATAAATTGGTAAATTTGATTAGAACTCTTTCCTTTTAAAGTGATTAGTTGACTTACCTTAAAGAGAGTAATCCCATTGGCAATTACTTGACTTGAATTTAGTAAGCCTGTTGCCTTTAAATGGATTAGTTGACTTCAAAGGTGAGTAAACTCCATCTGGAACGATTAGTTGACATTACCCAAAGTCAAACTTACTGCATTTGAAGCGATTAGTTGACATTACCTAAAGTCAAACTCACTGCATTTGAAGCGATTAGTTGACATTACCTAAAGTCAAACTCACTGCATTTGAAGCGATTAGTTGACATTACCTAAAGTCAAACTCGCTGCATTTGAAGCGATTAGTTGACATAACCTAAAGTCAAACTCACTGCATTTAAAGCGATTAGTTGACATAACCTAAAGTCAAACTCACTGCATTTAAAGCGATTAGTTGACATTACCTAAAGTCAAACTCACTGCATTTGACGCGATTAGTTGACATTACCTAAAGTCAAACTCACTGCATTTGAAGCGATTAGTTGACATTACCTAAAGTCAAACTCACTGCATTTGAAGCAATTAGTTGACATTACCTAAAGTCAAACTCACTGCATTTGAAGCGATTAGTTGACTTTGTTTGAAAAATTGAATAAACCTGTTGATTTTAAAGCAATAAGTTGACTTTAAAATTGAGTAATTGATTTCCTTTTGAAATGATTTGTTAAGTAAAGTCAACTTGTTGCTTTTTTAAAAGTGACTAATTGCTTTCTACAGTGTGTTGGTTTTTAGTAGTTCTCCACTTCACCATTTCAGGTGATTTTGAGTTAAGTGAACATCTTCATGGTCTATATTGTGATGGTTTTTATGGGCTCTAAATGTCCTTTTCATATCAATCTAAAGTGGTTTAACACGATGTGGGGCAGGCCAGTCTGCTGATTGCACTTGTTTTGTTGTGAAATGAGCCTGTTTTGGACATGAGTGTGATGACTTTTGTGATGACTCTTGCGTTTAGTGGTCATCCAGAAGCAGTTCATGCCTCACTCCAGCATTTCGGAGGGTTTTCACCAGTATTCACAGCACTACATCAGCTACTTACAAAATGTCTTCACTGATTCAAATTTAGTTGTGGTAGTTTCAGTTTATTGTCTGTCAATCATAAATTATAACCTTAGATTGTGTGTGTGTGTGTGTGTGTGTGTGTGTGTGTGTGTGTGTGTGTGTGTGTGTGTGTGTGTGTGTGTGTGTGTGTGTGTGTGTGCGTGCGTGTATGTGTGCGTGTGTGTATGTGGGTTTGTATGTTTTAGGTAATGTGGATAGTCAAAAGACTCGATGCCAAGGTTTGCTGTTTACCTAATAAATTGTCTCTCATGTAAGGGGACTGATTTCGATTGAAATGTTTACAACCTGATTGTAGTTTCTTTTCAGACGCTGAATACTCAGTGACCTCTTACAGACGACTGTTAACTAGTGACGCACCAAAATGAAAAGTTCCCGAAACCTAAAATTCTGCATGCACTTGATCAAACCAAAACTGAAAATGCTTTATTATAGTTACTTAGTATTTAATTCAATGGAAGACTTTTTAAATGTAACAATTGCCTAAATTATACTGATTTAAAAACAAACAAACAATAAAATAATCACATTTTATATTGACAGTGAATGAGTGGAGAGGCGTCAGTTAGCCAGCGTTGCCGTGACAGCACAGTAACGATATCCGCTTGTTAAGTGTGATGTCACACGAAGCGGCTTCCAGGTCCAAGCGCTTCACCAAACTGTATGGCGAGACTCAACAAATGGTAATAATAAATGTTATGGTAATATGTTAATAATGGTAATACAAAGCAATGTAATACTTTCAAAAATCACGATCGCACTGTATATATATCCATGTCTAATACCCGATGGCAAAAAAGTGATTTATTTTTTATTAATTGTTAAAATTTTGGTGTCTGTGATGCAGCAAGTGCAGAGACTGATGTGTTCACCGTAATTTTATATAAAATTTACTTTAATGTGTCATATGACTAAAAAGTGTCCATAAACTAATATTTTCTCAATTCAAATTAGGTGTATGGGCGAAATATGGGCGCAAAATCCTATCACGGTATTTTTAGGAGGAATGACAGTATGCGATATATATCCCTTATGATATATTAAAACTTTATAACAACTTTTTTTTTCAAGCAAAATATAATTCAAACACAGGGGTTTCCCTTCCTGTTTACAAATAAACCGCTCCCTACTGAAAAAAACAGCTTAAACCAGCCTAGGCTGGTTTTAGCTGGTCGACCAGCCTGGTTTTAGAGGGGTTTTGGCCATTTCCAGGCTGGTTTCCAACCATTTCCAGCCTGGTCTTAGCTGGTCAGGCTGGAAAATGACCAGCTAAAACCAGCTTGACCAGCCTAGCCAGGCTGGGAGCCCAGCCAAAACCAGCTATGTCCAGCTTAAACCAGGTTGGTCAAGCTGGTTTTAGCTGGTCATTTTCCAGCCTGACCAGCTAAGACCAGGCTGGAAATGGCTTAGACAAAAAAGGGATAGTTCACTCAAAATTGTAAATTTGGTCATAATTACTCTCCCTCATGTCGTTTCAACCACCTGTAATCTTTGTTTATCTTCTGAACACAAATTAAGATATTTTAGATGAAATCAGAGAGCTCTCTTATCCTCCATACAAAGACTTTGAGTAGATTGAGCATCCTATCCAAGTTTTAGGAACATAAAAATAATAACTTCACTTAGTTGATCATTTGATATAAGAAGTGGCTTATATGAAAGGCAAAGGCCTCTAGATTACACTTATTTTACCATAATAAAATATGATCATGCCTTGATTTTTAATGATTTAATTAGGACAGTAAGGTCTGACTTTGCTGAGACAAAAGTCTTGTCACTGAACAGAAATAATGTCCAGTATAGACTATAAAGTCATGCTGCAGTGGAAACAGAATGAATATTGTGTCTGACTCCATCATGAGCTTGGAGGACTGCATCCATACATCTCTGCAATGACTCACTGATTAATAAAGTCAATCTGGAATGGCAAAGAAAGTGTTCTTGCAGGACTCCCAGAGTTCATTAGGACTCTTTAGATTCATCTTCAACGCCTCCTCCTTCATCTTACCCCAGACATGCTCAATAATGTTCATGTCTGGTGACTGGGCTGGCCAATCCTGGAGCACCTTGACCTTCTTTTCTTTCAGGAACTTTGATGTGGGGGCTGAAGTATGAGAAGGAGCGCTATCCTGCTGAAGAATTTGCCCTCTCCTGTGGTTTGTAATGTAATGGGCAGCACAATAGTCTTGATACCTCAGGCTGTTGATGTTGCCATCCACTCTGCAGATCTCTCGCACGCCCCCATACTGAATGTAACCCCAAACCATGATTTTTCCTTTACCAAACTTAACTGATTTCACTGAGAATCTTGGCTCCATGCAGGTTCCAATAGGTCTTCTGCAGTATTTGTGATGATTGGGATGCAGTTCAACAGATGATCCATCAAGAAAATCTACCTTCTGCAACTTTTCCAAATGATCAACTAGAAGTCGAGTTATTATTTTGTTGCTCTGACAACTGGGATCCACGACAAGACTTTTGTCAGGTAGTGTGTGGCGGATAAGAGAGCTCTCTGATTTCATCTGAAATACCTTCATTTGTGTTCAGAAGATGAAAGTAGGTCTCAAGCGGTTGAAACAACACAAAGGTGAGTTGACAATATCAATTTCTGGGTGAACTAACCCTTTAACCTGATCTAATATTGACAATCATTGGAAAGCGCTAAGTGTGTACGTTTTATATTTCACCACTGTTTTACAAGAAATAATGTTTAATGACAATAATTTAGTACATCATGATACAATAAAATACACCAGGAGTTGGAGCCTTGATGAACGCTTACAATTACTTAAACTTCAGTTTTTATGTTAACATTGTCCCTGCCAGATAAAATATGTTCAGTCAGCTGTTTGTGAAGAATAAAGTCCTTCAATTTTTTTTTCAGAACACATTTCTAAACATTTAATAACTCATTTCTAATAACCGATTTCTTTAATCTATGCTATGATGACAGTAAATAATATTTGACGATGCTTAGATGTCAGCCTAAAGTTACATTTAAATGTTTAACTAGGCAAATTAGGGTAATTAGGCAATTCTGTAGACAATCATAAAAAAATATTGCTTAAGGGGGCAAAAATATTGACCTTAAAATGGTGTTTCTTTTATTCTAGCCAAAATAAAGCAAATACAACTTTTTTCAGAAGAAAAAATATTATAGGAAATACTGTGAAAATTTCCTGAATCTGTGAAACATCATTTGGGAAATATCTGAAAAGGAAAACAAAAATTCACCTAAAGGCGCATCATTCTTCAACTGTACTTTATCCCTAACGTAAAGTACTTTGGGTGTACATCAGTATCAAAGGCTAAAAGTTTTGTCCATTCATTCATTCTTGGATTGAATGAAATATAACTGTTTGGCTAATATGCAGCTCAATATTACTTGTTAACCAAAGGCAAAGCGGAGCAATGAAAATTCACAACTGACACAAAAACACAGCCTTGAACTCCTGCTTAAACTGATATAATAATAATACAACGGCAGCTACCATATAGAGCACAATGAGGAAAGTTTTTCAGAGTGTGTCTTCATGAACTGCGCATTCTGAAAGCTGGCCGTCAGTACGATTATGAGCTCCTTCAAATATCTTTAAATATCCTCCGGTCAGTGTGTAGGCAACTGTGAACGCTGTAACGCAATGTTCAGTACTCCCACATTTGCAGTGTTATTAAGTAATAATCAGATTTATTCAATGCTTTATCATTTAGTGAGATGAGATTTAGCTGTGTTTACATAATATTCAAGATTATATAAATGGAAAAGGTTTGGCTGATATGAGAGGCAGGCATGTGTAACTATATAGCAGTGACACTTTAATATAAATTCACAATTGTTAATGTTAGCTAATGCTTTAACGTCTGAAGTATGTAAGTTTTTGACTCTTTTAAAGCATAAACTTACCATAATATGTTTGCAGATGTTTAAGAAACATGCTAAGTGAACATTCTTGTTTATCTGAAAAACAATGCTGAAGTCAGGTCTGTTTTGGTCTATTTAAAAATGCCAAATGCCAGTTCAGCCAATTATATTTCAGTACCCCAGGTTGCCTTGGTGGAAAAGAGCGTATTTCGTTCAATCATTGAGAAAGGCTCTCAGAGCATGCGTCCGTGACCGAAATTGTGACCTCCGGTGGACAGTAGCAGGCTCCGAAATGAGACGCAGATTCAGAGTTCCACATGAGGTTATTAACTAGCAAATAATATAAATATTAGGAACGTAGGTGGGCAGTTTACACTGTAACTCCGTGTAGATTTGCAGTGATATGGAATTTGGCTGTTTACACCAGACGAAACATGACAGAAATTTAAATACAGGCATTCACAAGCACAGAATAGTGCACTCACTGCACTCCAACGAAATATTAAACCATGACATTATTAAATGTAGATGCTGAATCACTGACTTGTGCTGGTTTGTCTCAGTTCTAAGGTTCAATTTTAATGGTTTATTTTATTTTCAAGATCTGAGTTGAAGTATCTGCTGCTGCTTTCAGTAGTATGGCAATAAATGTTATGTAAAATGCCATTCAAACTCACATTATTAGCATTTAACAGTGAATAAAGCTCATGAGGTGTGAAGTCCAGTTGTCAATTAATTTATTTGTTATAATATTTTTATTTCTTTCATTATTAGTTTATTGTATAATGGATGTTTTGCTTCTGAATTTATGTATTTATATTTAATTAAGAAGTTTTACCTGTTGTGCCCTAACGGAAGTGGTTGTAAGGTGACCGGAAATTAATATCCCGAAAGGTATGCGATGGGAACGGAAGAGCATTGTGGTGTAGACTTCGTTTTTATTTGCTCGGCTGGTTGTCGAATAGAGAACTGGAGAGAGCTTATAACATCTGTGATCCTGCGAGGACTATTTGTTGCACTGTGTTTACTAAGTATGGCGTTAGCCGGTAATGCTGAGATCCACGAGTTCGCGTCAGTGGATCACAATTGCATATCGCCAACGACCCTGGACATCCCAGACAGCACTGATCTCAGTGGCTCCTCTGGTGGCGCTGGATGCGACACCCCCTGCTGACTCTCTCCTATTTCTCCATGCACTATAGCTCCGGTTCTAGAGAATTCCCTGGCTCCAGTAAGAGCAAACTGTTGTTTATTTGCCCTTTGAGCGAAGGGGCAACTGTGTTTTATGCCACTATAAATGCAAGCACCATCACAGGCCTGCAACACAGTTTATTTATTTGCTGTTTATTTGAAATGAAAAGCTTTATTTTGAAACAAACCTTTATTTCTTTTGTTTGTTTGTACCAGATTGGTTGTAGTTTCATAGTTTATCCTGTTGTTCGCCTGTGAGATATAGAAGCCGTTTCTAATATATAAATCCTTCTATCGTGTGCCGTTGCTTTTATTTAGAACACGACCTAAATCAGCCTGAAGGCTCGATAGCAAGTCTCACTTCTGTTGGTGACGTCAATCTGGCAACCTGCTCTTGCATGTGTTTTGAACCAGGGGTGCAATACCTAGTTCAACCACTATGTCAAACTTACATACTGCACCTTTATTTCAAATTCATTCATTCATTCATTTTCTTTTCAGCTTAGTCCCTTTATTAATCTGGGGTCGCCACAGCGGAATGAACCGCCAACTTTCCAGCATGACCTTCCAGCTGCAATCCATCACTGGGAAACATCCATGCACACTCATTCATTCATTCATTCATTCATTTTCTTTTTAGCTTAGTCCCTTTATTAATCTGGGGTCGCCACAACGGAATGAACCGCCAACTTATCCAGCATATATTTTATGCAGCGAATGCCCTTCCAGCTGCAACCCATCACTGGGAAACATCCATACACACTCATTCACACACACACACACACACACACACACACACACACACACACACACACACTACGGACAATTTAGTTTACCCAATTCACCTGTACCACATGTCTTTGGACTTGTGGGGGAAACCGGATCACCGGGAGGAAACCCACACCAACACGAGGAGAACATGCAAACTCCACACAGAAATGCCAACTGACCCTGTCGGGACTCAAACCAGCAACCTTCTTGCTGTGAGGCAGAAAAAAAAAGAAATCTTACTGCTTTACATTTAGTTTTAGCTTTTACAATTTTCTAGTCAACTTTTATTAGTCAAATTAACAAAAAATATTAAGTTAAACATTGTATTACTAAACAATAAGTTGAAACCTGATTAACTTATTAAAATAAGTTAAAGTAACAAAAACATGTGCTGTCATGACTTTATCATATTTTTTAGTGTAAGGCCTCATGCATCTGAATTCTGTTTTTCTGTCAGTATTAATATTATTAGTGGACTGAAATCTGAATGACTCCAGAAGGATTTTGATGCAAAATAACACTCTTTTGGATTAATAATAATAATAATAATTATTATTAATATTATTGTATATATAGGTTATTTACAGCTGAAGTCAAAATTATTAGCCCCCCAGTTTATTTTTCCCCCAAATTCCATTTAACGGAGAGTTTTTTTTAGCACATTTCTAAACATAATAGTTTTAATAACTCATTTCTAATAACTAATAATTAATAAACAAATAATTTCTTATTTTATCTTTGCCATGATTACAGCAAATATTGTTTGACTAGATATTTTTCAGGATACTATTCAGCTTAAAGTGACATTTAAAGGCTTAACTAGGTTAATTAGGCAAGTTATGGTAATTGTATAATGGGTATCATTGTATACAATCGAAAAAAAATGCTTAAGCGGGCTTAATAATATTGACATTAAAATGGTTTTAAAAAAATTAAAAACTGCTTTTATTCTAGCCGAAATAAAACAAATAAGACTTTCTCCAGCAGAAAAAACATTACCAGACATACTGTGAAAATTTCCTTTCTCTGTTAAACATCCTTAAGGAAATATATGAAAAAGAATCACAGGAAGGGCTAATAATTTTGACTTTAACTGCATCAATTTAATATATATCATGACGGCGACATTATGAACAGATGTAACCCCCTGCATGCATGATGAGGACACAAACAATGATAAACAACACAGAAACGACAGATCCCTAATCCTCAAATCGGGCTGGGGCCGCAGAAAACACCGTGAGGCGGGTGTTTGCTCGCCGGTGGTTCCCTGTCGTGTGAATGACGGCTCCGGTTAACCCCTCCCCCACCGGCGGACACCGAGCACAGCGTTGCGCACATCGTGATCCGGTGGATGCGGAGGGACACGGCGCGGGGTCACCTTTATCACTGCGAACGGAGAACCGCACGGGCTCAGACGGCACTTTTCGGTAGGAAACCATCGTATTTCCAATGTACAGCTGATGCGCAATGGTGTGGTTTGGAGTATAGTCTATTTTACCAGGGTATTGGTCTTGTTAAAAGTGTGTGTGTGCGTGTGTTAAAGCGTCACTCTCCCTTTTTATAACCGAAATAATCGTTTTCTGAGGCTGTTTTCGGTGTATTTCGACAAACGAATACGATTAAATGAAATAAATAAATAAAGGCAGACATTCAGTCACGTCGCTATTGCTTTACTGACCTTAACTATTCGTTTGCTATGGTGATTAATTATTAAATCCAAGCTAGTAAACAAACGAACGACTGAAATGATACCGGCACTCATTAATGTCGGTGTACAAATTGTTATAACGAGTAGCTGAGCGCAAATGAGTTATTTTAGCCTCAAAAATATGAGCAAGGCCGTGTTGATAATCATCATCGCATTATATGGCATCAATATTGGTGTTTTTTCCTCAAGAGCACCGGAGGTTTGCTTTGCAGATATGGCTCGCTAAACAAAACAAGAAAATATCACCTGAGGTGTCATATATCGACAAATAGCACACATATATACAAGTATTTCGCCAAATATTCGACGAAAATGAACAGACATCGGCTCGTTTGTTTTAAAATCTGTCGGGAAATATAAGGAGTGCGCCTGAATGAAGGATCCCGGCGGCTGCTCGTTACATAACGGCGAGCAACAACAACACTTGACGGTCCTCGTTGATGATGATGATGATGAAGAAGAGCACCGACCATGACAGAACCACTGATATATTCACCACACACTAGCACAAATATAATCACTGGGCCTTTCATTTAGCTTCTATTCACAATATGTTATGTTTTAGATCGGATTCTTCTTGTTACATTACACGAAAAACCTTATTCGTACACTGTGCGCATATATTCCGTGGCAAATGCTCCTCAAGAGACTGAAAATCTACACAAGACTTTGATAGACTGAAGGACATGACGTGCCCCCTCGCGTCACCAGTGCATGTTTATACAGATCATCTTTTTGTAGCCAATCAGACGCAGTTCTGCATTCAGACGAGCACACTCAGGGTCTGTCAGCACAGCAGAGGCCTGTTACAGTCTAATAAATGCTGAGTTGTTTTAACCAAAGATTGGGTCAGATATTTACGAACCCAATGTTTGGGTTAAGTTTGTCACCTTTAATCTGTTTTTCCGTATATGACCCATTCATTAATTTTCCTTCGGCTTAGTCCCTTTATTCATCAGAGGTTGCCACAGCATAATGAACCGCCAACTTATCCAGCAAATGTTTTACACAGCCCTTCCAGCTGCAACCCAGTACTGGGAAACACCCATACACTCGCACATTCACACTACGGAAAATTGAGTTGATTCAGTTCACCTATAGCGCATGTCTTTGGACTGTGGGGGAAACTGGAGCACCCGGAAGAAACCAACGCCAACATGAGGAGAACATGCAAACTTCACACAGAAATGCCAACTGGCCCAGCTGGGACTTGAACCAGTGACCTTCTTGCTGTGAGGCAACAGTGCTAAACACCGCACCGAGCCACAGTGTCACCCCAGATATGACCCAAAGTTGGGTTAAAACAACTCAGCATTATTTTTAGAGTGTAATTTCAGATCAAATTATTCCGATTAAATTTGAATCTTTTTGAAAAATATTTAACAAGGATATTTTTCACAGTATTCCTTATTAATGGAGAAAGTCTTGTTTATTTTAGTTTGGTTTGGAATTAAGCTTATTTTTAAAACTGCTAAGGTACACTGAACAAAATGACGCCTGCAAAACAATTTATATGGGTTGAATTTACATAAACAAATTTAAATGTATTAATGTTCAGCTTAATTTGTTTGTTTAAATTCAACCCAAATTAAGTGTTTACAGCCACAAAAAAATTAAGTAATTTTAGGTATTAGCCACCATTTAAAAAGATGCTACAGAACAAACTATAGTGTCAATCTAGGGCCATATATACTTGCAAAATAAAAGAGTTTTGCAAACAAAAAATAAAGTATTGAGCAAAAAAAATAAATAAATAAACAAATGCAAATCTCCAAAAATCGCAAAGCGAAAATTTATTTTTGAGAAATAAAAATGAAATTTGCAAACAAAAAAAAAAAGAACTGAAAATAAAATCAGGCAGTGCAAAAAAAACAAAAATATTTGCTATAAAAACGATATATATTTGCTATATATATTTTACTAAAACTATATATTTATAGCATTGCATTTACAAAACAAATTGTTACAAGGGAACCTGCTGGGCTGTAAAACCACCTCGGTGAGACAGTGTCTCCAAGGTAATGACCTCACTTAATTAGAGGCAGGTCTGGGCCTGCCGTAAGTGCCCAAGTTCCCTTGACTCCGCCTCCTTGTTAAATCAGTGCCATAAAGTGAAACGTGTAGAAACGTGCAAAGTGAAAACAGCATCGCAAACTCACGGTTGACAAAAAAAGCAAATCAAAATGAGCATTGCAATTGACTGGACGAGTTTTGGAAAGCCAATGCTATACAAAATGTTTTCCAAATATATATAGGTTTTTTCATTGCAAATATTTCAGTTTTAAATATTTAACTTGTTATATAAGTTTTAATATTTGTTTTTTGCACTGCTTGATTTTTATTTTCTATTCTTTTTTGTTTGCAAATTTCTTTTTCATTTCTCAAAACTTAATTTTCCTTTTGCAGTTCTTTATTTTTGTTAGCAAAATTAATTTTTATTTCTCAAAAATACATTTCCGCTTTGCGATTTTTGAAGAATTGCATTCAATTATTTATTTTTGCTCAATACTTCATTTTTTGTTTGCAAAACTTTCTTTTATTTTGCATGTATATATCAATAATATCCAGCCAATAATATCCAGCTGCAGGCCCGTCGAACCACACACGTTTTAGGCACACACAATCTGGGACACACAATCTAGGCAAGCCATATATGGTTACGACGGATGTTAATGTTATTAACGTCTTCTTGGACATCGTCATCGATATATTTTGATATATGTGGTTAATAAATATTGTACACAATAAACAATAGTGTTTACTTTATTTCACAAATATTGCGATCGAGACGGGCAAATGGGAAGCGTTGTTTCCGATCGCCATTCAATATAATAGACTGAACAATTTCCTATCAGTCATCACGGATGATCAGTCGTTATTATCTGACAGAGTCAATATCGCAGATACTCGTTTGCTGGCCTTGCTGAAAGATCTAAATTGGACATTTTTATTTTATATAATTTTTATTTTTTATAATTTTATATAACTATATTATATATTGTTTGAATGATTAACTATAGTAATTCATTTTAATGTGACACATTATTGTTTGCTTTTTATATTTTACAACAAAGTGATTTTAACCAAGCATGATAATATTAAGATCCAGAATTAGTTTATTACACTTAATCCTACAAATAGACGGTCCATTATGTTTTCTTTGTGTATGTGGACACGTGAATAAAGTAATAAGTGTCTTTAACCAATTATTTTTATTTACATAATTTGGGTTCAGAAACTGCAGAGATGTTCAAATGATCGTTACGATATAATAATAATAATGACTGAAATGGGAAACCATATTTGTGAAATTCAATAGGTGGCGATAATGCTAAGGAGTTAAGTTACCATATATGGTTTGCCTAAATTGTGTGTGCTAGACTGTGTGTGCCTGAAATGTTTGTGGTTCTGCGGTTCTGCAGCTGGATATATCTCGTATATATGGCCCTAGATTGATCAATAACAAACCACTGTTGTCCAGTGACTTGTTTAATTAACCTAACTAAGTTAACATGATTGCTTGCTCGGATCGGGACTGCGCATTTAGGGATTTTCTCTTCAGTGTTTGGACTTTCAGCAGTGAAATTTAAACCACACTGAACTTAACTAAAACTCTGAAATCTAGACTTTACTAGAACTTCTATGCTAAGCTGCTTTGACACAATCTACATTGTAAAAGCGCTATAGAAATAAACATGAATTGAATAATTAACCTAGTTGCATTTAAATCACGCTTTAAACTTAAACTAGTATCTTGCAAAATAACTAGCAACATAATAGGGCTTTCCCCATGGAAAAGACAACAGAAATGTTAATAGAAAATATTTAACATTGAAACTGTTATTTAAAAATCTGTGGAATTAAAATCTCTGATAAACAGCACATGGGAAATATTTGAAATAGTATTTTAACGTCTAATTTTGACTTCAAATGCGCACATATCATAGTGAGTGGGATGATGAGTTGTTTGTTCGCTGGCTGTTTTTTTAAGCAAAAAATAATATACATCCATATTCATTTCCATTGAATTGAATCGATTGAAGCTGACTGTCGGTTCAACCAGAATAATCAGCTACTCAGTATTTGGTATTTTTGTCTGATAGATGGAGCTCGGTCTAAATTAGTTCATTGTTAATTAATTGATTCAATTTTTTATTCATTTGTAGTCATATTCAATATACATACTGAAGGTTATGTTGCAGTGTGGTGGCTTTAATTCTGTAAATGTGCATTTTGTTTGCTGTATGTACAGTCAAGTCTAATAATATGCATAATATGCAAAAAAAAACAAGCTGAGAATAATTTTTTTCCACAATAATGCCTCTTGTACATTGTCTTATTATCTTTTTGGACAAACTTATGTCATATCCGGTCAAAAACAAAAAAAAAGCAACTTGAAGTCAGAATTTGCGAGGGGTATGAATAATTTCTGCCTATAGTGATGTGAGCTGTTGTGTTGATCGCTGTCCATGGTGCTGAAATCAGATGCGCACCGTTTAACATGTGACATCATAAGCTTCTTTTAGCTTTACATTCCCTATTATATTTTCTTGAACACCTTTAAGTAGTATTTTCCTCTTTATTTATGTAACTCAGAAAATTTCAGAGGAATGAAGCATCTTAAATGTCCTCCTCACGCACTATGAGAAATGTCAAGTTATTTCATTGTGTTTTTATCAAACGTTTAGTTTTCCATTGGGTTTGAGTTGTCCGTTCATCATGTGAAAGACAGAAGCCAATCATATGCAGCCAGAGCCAGAATAAAAGGGTAACAGGGTATGAACTTAAGATCCAGGATTTAGGTTTTTAGTTATTTAAATATGCAGATGATTTGGCAATTGCTGGCCAGCTGACTAAAACAGGTTAGAAGGAGATACCTTGTACTAAACTTATATAAATTTGCTTCAAAATTGGTGTAAAAGGCGTTCACTGGAGATCTGTTTTAATAAAACCAAGGAGATGATAACTAGCAGAAATAAACTAGTTCTTAGTCAAGGATTGAAACCTCTGGTCCTTGAGGGACATGAAATAATCCCTCAGTTGGATGTTTTAAATACTTAGCAACATTTATTGATAGTGGATTGAAATTTGCTGCAATTTTTAAAAAAGCAATGCAGAGATTACATCTCATTAGGAGGTCACAACAATTTGGAGTGAGTCAAGATGTTCTGGAGATGGTATACAGGAACGTGGTTGAAAGTGTTGTGAGTTTAACATGATTGCATGGTTTGGACTGTTGCCAATTAAGGAAAAGCAAAAACTGTCGAGTAGTAAAAATCACCAGTGCAATTGTAAAGCACAAAGACAACCAAATGAGAGAGAATTAAACTCATTCAGTTCTACACCTCCATCATTGAATCAGTCATCTGCACATCAATAACTGTCTGGTTTAGCTCAGCTACTAAATACGACCTCCAAAGACTACGTCGAATAGTTCGGACTGCTGAGCGAATCACTGGTACAACCCTTCCTACTCCCCAAGAACTGTACTTATCCAGAGCGAGCAGAAGGGCTGCCAAAATCACTCTGGACCCCTCACACCCAGCACACTGCCTCTTTGAACGTTTACCTTCTGGTCGACGCTACAGAGCACTGCGCACCAGAACAGCCCGACACAGAAACAGTTTCTTCCCTCAGGCAATCCATCTCATGAACACTTGATGATAATAATTGTGGAACCAACATCACTACTTGCTATACACTTTTATACACGTATACACTTATTTAACAACACACTTTACATGCCAATATGCACATAACAGCTGCACATATAACGTTGTATATAGTAATAAACATGTACATACATTTGTCAATCTGTATATTTGCACTCACTACTTACTTCTATTTTTATTTATTTATTTTTTGTCCTGTCTCTGTAATCCTATTGCACTGTAGAAGCTCTGTCACCAAAGCAAATTCCTCATATGTGTGAACATACCTGGCAATAAAGCTCTTTCTGATTCTGAATAAACAGAAAGCACACGTCATTATAGAAGATTGTCCCCATCCCTTAAATATAAAATTTCAGCTCTTGCCATCAAAAAGACGTTTTAGGCAACCTCAAGTAAAGAAAAATGTGGATCAAATGTATTTTGTGCCGACTGCCATTAGTATTTTTAACACTGGGTTCTAAGTATGTATACACTGTTAAAAATGGCTGTGATTTCAACAGTAAAAACTGTAAAAATACTACAGTAAAAAATCCATAACCTGGTTAACAGTATGTTTCCTTAATATATACAGTGAATAACCGTAAATTGACTTACCCAGAATTCCCTACATGGCTTTTTATGCTTTCTGTTGACATTACTCTGGATCTTTTAGTTGTTTCCCCATCAGTTATATACATTAGAGATTTATGTTACATCTAACGTTGATAAACAATGTTTATTTCATGACTTTAATGTTATGTGTGTTACTCGACTGGTGTTTAGTAGCTGACAGTGAACGACACTGAGCACCTTCTACACACTGATACACTTCTCTGCTTGTGGGGAAAGTTGTTTGAGATGAGTATTAGTTCATTATGTAACTTTCTCATCACCACCTGCATATGGCTGTGTTAACGTGTCTATCTGTGTAACAAATCATGTGTAGATGCTGGTAATTCACAATACAGACATATTACATCTATAAATTAATCAAATACGGTAGTTTACAGTAAAAATGAGGAATTATTTTACGGTCTGTACTGTATTTTAACGGTAAAATACTGGCAACCACAGCTGCCGTTTTTTTACCGTAAATTTGATGGATTTATTATTTACAGTGTAGGGTTTAAATAGGGTTTTTAATGTGATATATGATGACATTGAATGTATTTGTGAGGCCTGTTTTTTCTGTGATGTGTGTAATGTGAACGCTGATGTGGTTGTGTGGTGAAACCAAAGATAAATTTCCACTTGTGGACAATAAGAAATGTAAAGTAAAAAAATTACAAATCTGCGAGGTGTTAAAAAGTCTTAAAATGTCATAAATTTAAAAAACCCCAAAGTTTTAGGCCTTTAAAAGTCTTAAATTTACTGAAACATTGGGTTGTAGGTCTGAAATCATTTTAATTTGAAATCTTAAATCATCTTAATTTTCTTATGTCCAGGTAAAGCTTCCCTATCAAGACAACACTCAATCGCCAATAATCCATCTCAAATCTTTTTTATGTATTAAAGTTTTTTATTGCAAAGAGAGACACTTCACAACAGCTGTTAGCCATTTTTACTGAATATTGTGCGAGTTAAATTCCCTAATCAGGAAAAACTAAAGCAACACATCCCTTTACAAGATCTTCCATTAATACAAAAACTATGGCCTATTAGAAAAAAATCCTTAATGTTTAATGTATAAGTCTAAAATTCATTCATAATGGTCTTAAAAGAGTCTCAAAAAGTCTTAAATTTGACTTGAAGAAACCTGCAGAAACTAGATTTGATCCGTTTATCTCTCGAGTCCTCGGTTTGGTGGAATATTTTGTCTCTTTACATGCTGGCAACATGCATTAACATGGCATTAAAAGGTGAACCAATCATAGGTCACCCGGCTGAGTCTGTTGGCATTGGTTAAGCTTAGATGAGACTGTCAATGTCACATGAACGAACCACTCATAGTTAAACATTTTAGAACAGATGAGGTGACCTAATCACAGATTAAACAGCAGGTAAACAATGAATCATTTTCTTTTCCTTATAGCATTATGACTTGTTTGTGGCGTGATCAACGTTTGGGCTCGTTGTAGATGTGTTTGGAAGCAACTTGTAACATTTGAATGATATTTCGACTTATTGAACAAAATGACTTGAAAAAAGATTCATTTATATCGATGAACGAGACTTAAATGTTTGAGTCAGTAAAACGATCCACATTTCCCGTTACTATTCCACGTATGCAGTGGCTGTCCGTCTTATGATGTCAATGTGATCATAGCAACTGTATATTTAGCACTCCCTTTTTCCATTAGTTTGCTATGAGGGAATGAAAAGAAAGCTCCGCCCCCTACTCAATATTCAGTTTGAAGCACATCAGCATCCTGAACTAAAAGTCTCAGTGTGCGCTTGGACAGGAAGTCAGGTGTTTGTTAATAGGTATTGATGATTGCATCACCGGATCTTTCGCTTATATCATCAAAAGTGACCGAACTCCAATCAGACTCCAGTCCCACATGATCAAGAACTGTTTGACCAGGCTGTGGATGGAAGCTAACATTATTGGCTCACCATTCACTGCCATTAAATGACTTATCAAGAACCAGATTCAGCTCAAAATCTGCTTTCATGTTCTACTAAAGAAAAACATCAGCCACATGACCTGTGGGTGAGTCATTTAACAGGAAATGTTCATTTTTGTGTGAACGATCCCTTTAAATCTGTATGTATCGCTCCTCCGTTAGGGCGTAGGTGGAGTTTTTCCATGACTTTCATGAACGTTCAGTCCCTGAGGAGTAACCCGGGGTTGAGTGTCTCGCTCAAGGGCGAAACCTCTCGTCTCTCACAGGATCTTATGTTTACAAGCTTTAACCATTACAGACTCTGAGACTCCTGTCTGCTACTGTAGACAATTATTGTAGCCGATGAACAAACATCTTCTTTTTGCTTGATCACTTTTCTTTTGACCCACTGTAGCCTTCTCTGGGACTCAAAACATACTGTCTTCAGTTTTTTTAGTTCAATTAAATGAGTCTTTTTAGTCATCTCAACTTACATCAATCAAACTCACTTTGAATATTAAGCTGAACTTTGGAGACACTTTGTAAAAAGGAGATTCACTTACTAAAATAAGTAAAATATTGTCATGATTTTTGTCTGAATTTTGTTTATAATGAACTTTAGTTCTCTGGATAACATTTTACTCGACGGGCTGTTCATAAGACTGTCATGACACCTTTATACACTACCTGACAAAAGTCTTGTTGCCTATCCAAGTTTTAGGAACAACAAATAATAACTTGACTTGATCATTTGGTATCAGAAGTGGCTTACATGAAAGGCAAAGGCCTCAAGATTACGCTTATTTGACCAAAATAAAATATGATCATGTCTTGATTTTTAATGATTTAATTAGGACAGTAAGGTCCTAAAAAAAATGGAGACTCATCAAACCAGGCAACGTTTCTCCAATCTTCTATTGTCCAGTTTTGGTGAGCCTGTGTGAATTGTAGCCTCAGTTTCCTGTTCTTAGCTGACAGGAGTGGTACCCGGTGTGGTCTTCTGCTGTTGTAGTCCATCTGCCTCAAGGTTGGACGTGTTGTGCATTCAGAGATGCTCTTCCTCAGTTGTAACAAGTAGTTATTTGAGTTACTGTTTTGCCTTTCTATCAGCTGGAACCAGTCTGGCCATTCTCCTCTGACCTCTGACATCAACAAGGGATTTGTGCCCCACAGAACTGCTGCTCACTGGATATTTCCTCTTTTTCAGACCATTCTCTGTAAACCCTAGAGATGGCTGTTCGTGAAAATCCCAGTAGATCAGCAGTTTCTGAAATACTCAGACCAGCCCGTCTGGCACCAACAAACATACCACGGTCAAAGTCACTTAAATCCCCTTTCTTCCCCATTCTGATGCTCGCTTTGAACAGCAGATCATCTCGACCATGTCTACATGCCTAAATGCATTTAGTTGCTGCCATGTGATTGGCTGATTAGAAATTTGTGTTAACGAGCAATTGGACAGGTGTACTTAGTGAGGTGGGCCGGTGAGTGTATATTATTATAATTCCTCATAACCTTTAACTAAAATAACTCCCCCTCCCTCTTTAATGATATCTCTTTAATGATATCGATTGTTGACTTAAACAGGAGGGCGGAGTTAACCTGTCACTCACGATAGATCCACCAATAGAAAAACCACAAACATCAGTTATCTATAGACAACCTCAAGTCCTGGACACAGTCTCGTCCAAAAAGCCATTTCACTTTGCTGGGCATCACAGAAGGGAAGAAGATACTGCCCCAGCTTTCTGTTTGTACTGTAACCCTCAGTGTTTCCTCCAGGGAATATCAGAAGTTAGATTAACAGCCCAATCGTGTGGCTTTTGTGCTGAGGTTGTACTGTAAAACTCTTTGTGGCTTCACTTAGTCAGTAGCATCATTCAGTTTTTATGATAGATTTGGCTTTTTGATGTAAAGTAAAGGGTATTTGTAAATGGTGAGTAAATGATGACAGAATTCTCATTTTTGGGTGAAATATCTTTCTAAGACAGTGTGTGAAATCTGAATGTTCATCCTTTTGCCAGCAGCTAGCTCTCTGCAACTCTCTCATGGTTGCCCACTGAAGCTAATGCCGAGTTCAGACTGCGTGATTTTCAAAGTAGTTGCGTCACGGATGTTTTCGCACTGCATGACTATCTGGGTTAGCGTTCTGTCGGTGCTGTGTTTACACTGTAGGATGGGTCGGCGACAGGAAAGTTCACACTGCATGACTTTAAAATAGGAAGAATCACAGACAACTTTGTCCAAACTACGTCTCACAAACAAACAAACACGAGAAGTGACATGAAAACAATGCGAGGTCACGTAATATATCTTTCGTTATTAACTACATAATGGAAAAAGAAGGCTTTAGCTTTAGAAACGCGTGACGCTCACCTGGCTTTTGAAGAGAATTAACGATCTCTCCTCAACTTTCTTTTACTTTTCAACCTGATTGTGATATTGCTCAGATGACACGTCAAACAGACACAGTGCTCCTGCCAAATTTACACTAGTTTTTCCTCCATTTTTTGGGTCCAAATAAACTGAAAATGAGCGCTTTTAACTTCTCCCCTAGCCTCCCGCTGGTCCGCAGGTAGCTGTACTAGTGAATGCTGCTTTCTCATTGGCTGTAGGTGATCGCGGATGTTGTTTTCAATCAGAACTCATTTCACATGGCATGATTTGAATTGCAGACAGCTCCAGATATTTAGCATGCCAAATATCTCACGGGCATCGGCAATTCGCTCATATCGCGTTCTTGATAGTTCCTACTGTTTGACTGTCACTCACGTGAACGAGCACCCATTTGCCTATGATTTCAGGCATTTGTCTGCGATTTCACAAAACCTGTCGGCGAGCCAAAATCAGGGCTGAAATCATGCAGTCTGAACTCGGCATAAGCAGAGCTGAGCCTGGTCAGTACCTGGATGGGAGACCACATGGGAAAGCTAGGTTGCTGCTGGAAGTGGTGTTAGTGAGACCAGCGGGGGGCGCTTAATAGCGATGAATTGAAATGGAATTGCAATCATGATTTGAAACATTGCGATTAGCTAATCGCAAGAGGCTGTGATATGGAATATATATTATTCAACCCAGGCTCATTCTGAAAACGTAGTCCTGACGACATTTCTGGAGACCGTGAATTATGTAGCCGGAGGTACGTATGGCTGCATTTCGTTTTTTAAGCGAACGCTGCTGGGCAGTATGACCCCGTTCCTTTTAGCGCTCGCCGGCTGACCGCTTACCTTCGTGCGGAGGGCTTTCCCGCCGCAACCAGTTTGTCCAGTTAGCTTGTCCTGTGCGTTGGCGGACTCGAGACGCAGAGAGGAGCTGACCACGATGACCGGGTTCGAGTCTGGGGAAGAGCGGTTCCAGAAATCAGGTAAGACTAAAACAGAATCCAAGAAATAAAGCGAAGAAGTTCATAACAGGGTGAGAATGTGGTAAAATCCGAAAAGGTGGTAAAAAAAAAATAATCGGACGAGGGCTTTTCTTTCTCCGGACGGCTTTTGTAAATTGTTGGGCGGGTCAATCGGTAAAATTGGTTGGGTTCGGGGAAGGAGTAGGGTGGGTCGGCCAGCCGATTGGCCGGTCGGCCAGTCAATCATTTAACCAGTCGGACAGACAGACGTTCGTTCGACAGCGGCCTCTGGTGGGTTCACGCGAGAACAGCGCGGACGCGAACGGCACTCGCGGGAGACGTCCGAGAAGCCAAAAAGGTGCACACAGCAGCCTCTCGCAGATTCGCGAATTCCATAAACTGCAAAAATACGTACCTCCCGGGATGTATTTCGCGGTCACCAGAAACGTCCTCGGGACTACGTTTTCGGAATGAGCCTGGGTTGATATTATTTAACGTCCCCCACCAAGGGCAAATGCGTGACTGCCATCTGTGTGTGACAGTCTTACTAGCCAATTGAGTGAGCACAATTTCGTTCTGCCCAATCAGACTTATGCGGAACGCACACAATAAAAACAAACAAACAAACAAACAGACGATGATGACATTTGCTGCTTCAGAAGCATTAATAGGCGATTTAATATCAATACAAATATCAAAAATAGAAAAATATAAAAAAAAAGAAAAACAGGACATCGGTAATATGGGAATATTTTGCTTTCAAAGTCACAGACACCAAACAAAAGCAGGTTATTTTTTAGAATTGCTGCCACAGCATGAGGAAATACAACAACCAGCACCCATAAAAGCACCACAGGTGGCTATATGAGGAGCGTCTTGCAAAAACGTCAACTAAAAGCATTGCCAGTAACACTCAATCTAGTAGCAAGCAACAGCAAAGTACAATTTGTGTTGTTTCAGCCATGTTAGTTTTCTGTATTTTTTTTTGTTTGTATAATAAGCTAGACTATCTCCCTGATTTGAACTTGTTTAAAGAAAGGTAAGGTCATTTTATTTGTGTTTACTGTTTGCTCTCGAGAAAAAAAATTGTGTTTCATTTCTGAACGTTTAAAAACTCATTTGAATGAATGTTTAAGTAAGTTGATATCTTTTCAGTTCCTTTTTTAGCTAACTCACTGCATTTCGGCAGTAAGAAGCTACAGATTATACAGAATATTGAGCTGAAGCTTTACTACATAATTAAATCGCAAATCAAATCGTAATCGCAAAATCTGTCAAAAAAATACAAATAAATCGCAATTAGGAACTTTCCCCAAATCGCACAGCCCTAATTCAAACTCAATTATTATTATTGTATTATTTAAATGTATTTCAATTTTAATCTTTTTTGATAGGGCAAATCTTTTCTAAATGGGATATTTGAAAATAATCCTTAGTATTTAGCCCTGTACACGTCTAAAATGTCATTCATAATGGTCTTCAAAATGTCTTAAAAAGTCTTAAATGTAACTTTAACCTGCAGACGCCCTGTGTAAAATAAATCTCTGCTGCCCCTAGAGTGTGGGTTTCAGCTCAAAATACCACACGAATGTTTACCTCTTGTGCTGTTTTGGTGGCTGTGGCTTTAAATTCAAATGAGATGATGCCACAGATGCCTGTGTGTCAGCATAGTGGCAGATTTTAAATCAAGACTAGTGTCCTATGCCAATGAGGGAGAGATTATCACTAGTGGGCGGGGCCTTTTCTCTCTGATGACACGTACAAAGGGAGAATGTCAATCAAAGTGTTTCTGCAAGCTGTTTTTATCAAGTGTGATTATAAACAATACAATTAATACATTTTTATCATTAGAAGCTGCTTATATTCACTGACTGCTGCCACACAACTGTGTTTAAACCCCTTATGAAAGTGATTTTTGCATAATAGGTCCCCTTTATTATTAGGGTATAATTTATAATTTTGGTGCCTAATTTCGGTGCCGCTGTTGCTGCGACAAGGACCTAAGAAGTATCAAGGGGTGCATCAAAGGCACACATAGGTATGCGTTGTCAAACCATCTCAAAACATTTAATCCTGAACAACTTTGAGGAATACGGACAGGCGATGTCAGGCGTTTGTTATTGTTGCTTATAGGGAACGGACACACGCAGTACAGCGCATTCGGTGAGCGAGAGCGACTCTCTTCAGATCAACACGTATGATCGCGTGTTCATCAAATTTGCTTAAACTAAGCATCCTAAATCGTATTTTACAAGCAATGAGTCTGACACTGCAACGTGAATCAGCCTAGTTCCCCGCATTCGTCAGAGGTTGACGCCCAAATTGACACAGGTTATAGCGATTTTAACACTTTTAATATAGGAAGTCCTCGGCTATGCAGAGAGCATAATTAATCAGAAATCCAGTGTACATAGTTTTACGTTAGGAAATGCAGTATTGAATTTACTGACAGTCGGCAAGTACCAAAGAACAGATGTAACACAATCAAATGTAGTTATCAGTCACGCTCATGTAAGTAATATTCAAGTCATTTAGTTTTGCCTTCATTTGACCTTCATTTGGTCTAGAACCACCACTGACTATAACATGTAAGACCGGATCATAAAAGGAACATTCAAAAAGCAACTCATGTAAACACCTTGATCATATTATTGTCTTATTCAGATTAAGGCAAATCATTAGATTACTGATAACCATGTAAACGGTCACAAGCCCCAGCCCTAGAAAAAAGGAGTTCAGTATTTTGCTGACAGCCTTTTCACAGGTTAGTAGTAAGCTAGTGTATTTTCATAATGCAAATCTTAAATTCATGCTAACCAACAAATGATCAAAGGAAATATATTAATGTAACTCAAATATATAAAATATGAATTGATGTTTACTTTAAACTTTAAAGAGCCCATATTATGGGTTTTTGAAAATGCCCTTCCATGTAGTGTGTAACACAGCTCTAAGTGAAGTGAAATATCCAGCTAAGGCTTAAATCTGTAAGTGTACAGTGTTTAAAATTATTGATTCATCTATAAAAGAGTCGACTCATAGTGCTTCAAACGAGTCGTCTTGATAACGAGTCATTAGGTGTTTTGCGATGACGCAGCTACGAAACACAAGCCTCGCCAGTAGTTACGCGCGCAAACCAGGCCCACTAACACAGAAAAAACACTAGACACACACACACAGACGCCGCCGGTCGAATGAAGTCACGCTGTGCTCAGATGGATAATATTGACAGTCTCTACCCAAAGATGAAACTGTGAAGAGTCAGTGGTTGAGGTTTATTTACTAGTGTAAGTACGTGTGATTAAAATTGTTGCCTCGTTTACTCTAGCTTGCAAATTATGTATTTATTGTGTTTTGTTACTTGTTAACCTGGTACAGTACACGCGGTTACCCTTTATATTCTCTTATCGCATGTAAGCCACGTTAAAAACGCGACGCGTGCCGCTTTGTTTACGGATTTAACGTTAAATGCTTTTGTGAGCTCGCGTTCGAGAGAGAGAGAGAGAGAGAGAGAGAGAGAGAGAGAGAGAGAGAGAGAGAGAGAGAGAGAGAGAAAGAGCAGGTAAAGTGGCTAGGAGACTCGCGTCGATCTCCCCAGTTCTTCTGAGGAGGGTTGTGTGTGTGTGTGTGTGTGTGTGTGTGTGTGTGTGTGTGTGTGTGTGTGTGTGTGTGTGTGTGTGTGTGTGTGTGTGTGAAAAAAGCCTTACACTATGAAGCGCGTGTGCACTGTGACTACTTTTATATAGTTGATTAGCAGCTGGGCATTTCACTCTGTCTCGCGCTGAAGCCTGTCACTGTCGACCAATCGCAGCAGGCTGTCATCGGTCCAATCAGCGCAGATTAGCTTCGCGCTGAGGAGGGGGTTGGGAACAAATGAATCGCTGAACGATTCATATGGGAGTCGCTCGGATAATTAGGTAAAAATAAATGCAGATTATAAGACCATCAAAGTGTTTTTTGACCTTGCATGCATATTAGACTGTTGTTGGAGACCCTTACAACCTACATATGACCCTATTTCATGTATAATATGGACTCTTTAATTATTTTCTTCTATTAAAATGACTTTTTAAAAGATTTTGTCAAATAAAAGATTTTTCTAAAGTCATCCACCATAATTTTGTGGCTCAAAAGTATCGGTTCAGGTACCGTTTTGGCACCGGTACCGTTTTAAAAGTATCGATTTAGCACCGGTATCGAAATAACCCCAAACAATACCCAACCCTATATATTATGTGCTCTTATTATATTGTCCACATGGCTGATTGAGATGAGAATATGCCACAGACGGAGAGGATGAGAATCAGATGAAGGCAGGACTGCTTGAGTTTTTTTACATCCCCCATGTCGATGTCTCTTGCATGTGGAGCGAGCGTCCCTCAGGCAGCTGTCAGTTCCTTCTCTTCAGACTCCAGTGTTCCCAGCATGCACTGCAGCAGGAGTGACTCATGCAGACCGCTGTTTACTGTGCTCAGCTGAGCCGCACATCGGTATCGAGCTTCACTTTAATCGATTTATCTCTGAAACAACCATTCGAATACAACAGATTGGGCTTTATATATATTCCACACACTCAAATATTCATTCATTTATTCGTTTTTTTTTTTTTGGCTTAGTCCCTTTATTAATCAGGGGCACCACAGCGGAATGAACCACCAACTTACCCAGCATATGTTTTTACTAAGCGGATGCCCTTCCAGCCGCAACCCAACACTGGGAAACACCCACACACTTTTGCATCCACACACATACACTACAGCCAACTTATTCAATTCCCCTATAGCACATGTGTTTGGACTGTGGGGGAAACCAGAGCAACCGGAGAAAACCCACACCAACTTAAGCAGAACATGCAAACTCCACACAGAAATGCCACCTGACCCAGTCGGTGCTCGAACCAGCGACCTTCCTGCTGTGAGGCGATTGTGCTACCCACTGCACCAACGTGACACCCCCTCCCCAAATATAAATGATGTAATTAATAACTCCTGTTGTTTTAATCCCAGGAATCTTTCGTTCATCTTCAGACAGGCATGGTTCACCCCCAAAAATTTAATTGACTGGCTCTTTACTCTCCCTCAAGTGGTTCTAAAACTTTAAGTGTTTCTATCTTCTGTTGAACACAAAATAAGATATTTTGAAGAATGTTCGAAACCTGTAACCATTGAGTTGCTTAGTATTTGTTTTTCCTACTATGTAAGTCAATGGTTACAGGTTTCCGGCTTTCTTCAAAATATCATAAAGGTTTGGAACAATTGAAAGGAGAGTCAATAGTGAGAAAAAAATTTCATTATTGTGTGAACTATCCTTTTAACCTTTTATATATTATTTCATCCCATACAGTTAAAGTCAGAATTACTAGCCCTCCTGAATTATTAACACCCCTATACATATGTATATCTGAAAATATATATATCAGCATCCAGAAAGTATTGCTAGCGCTTCACTTTTTTTCCACATTTTTTTATGTTACAGCTTTATTCCAAAATGGACTCGATTCATTTATTTCCTCAACATTCTACACACAATCCCCCATAATGACAATGCAAATTGTTGCAAATTTATTAAAAATAAAAAACCTGTAAAATCACTTGTACATCAGTATTCACAGCCTTCGCTCAATACTTTGTTGATGCACCTTTGGCAGCAATTACAGCCTCAAGTCTTCTTGAATGTGATGCCACAAGTTTGGCACTCCTGTCTTTGGGAATTTTGGCCCATTCCTCTTTGCAGTACCTCTCAAGCTCTATCAGGTTGGATGGGAAGCGACAGTGTACAGCCATTTTTAGATCTCTCCAGAGATGTTCAATAGGATTTAGGTCTGGGCTCTGGCTTGGCCACCTAAGGACATTCACAGAGTTGTTGTAAAGCCACTCCATTGATACTAAAAGGGTCAGTTTCAGAGTTATAAACCATTACTTGTGTGGTATTTTGAGCTGAAACTTGACGTACAGTTGAAGTCAGAATTATTAGCCCCCCTGAATTATTAACCCCCTGTTTAATTTCTAATTTCTGTTTAACGGAGGGAAGAATTTTTTCAGCACATTTCTAAACATAATAGTTTTAATAACTCATTTCTAATAACTGATTTATTTTATCTTTGCCATGATGACAGTAAATAATATTTGACTAGACATTTTTCAAGACACTTCTATACAGCTTAAAGTGACATTTAAAGGCTTAACTAAGTTAATAAGGTTAACTAGGCAGGTTAGGGTAATTAGGCAAGTTATTGTATAATGATGGTTTGTTTTGTAGATTATCGAAAAAATATATAGCTTTAAGGGGCTAATAATTTTGACCTTAAAATGTATTTTAAAAAATTAAAAACTGCTTTTATTCTAGCTGAAATAAAACAAATCAGACTTTCTCCAGAAGAAAAAATATTATCAGACATACTGTGAAAATTTCCTTCCTCTGTTAAACATAATTTGGGAAATATTTTAAAAAGAATAAAAAATTCAAAGGGGGGCTAATAATTCTGACTTCAACTGTATATAACCAAACCAGTCTTATGTTGCAGAGGTATATTAGAGGTAACACTTGGTATGGGTCAAAATGAATTTTTTCCTTAATCTCGAAAATCATTTGAATATTAAGTAAAGATCATGTTTCATGAAGATATTTTGTAAATCTCCTACTGTAAACATATCAAAACTCAATTTTTGATTAATAATATGCTCAAGCAAGTACTTCATTTGGACAACTTTAAAGGTGATTTTTTTTCTCAATAAAAATTGAAGCCCCAGATTTTAGATTCTTAAATAATTGTATCTCAACCAAATATTGTCTCATCAAAGCCAACCAAACATCAATTGAAAACTTATTTATCCAGCTTATTTATCCAGATTATGTATAAATCTTAGTTATGAAAAAGACACTTATGACACTTAATTTGTAGTCCAGAGTCTCGTTTTGTTTTTTATTTTGTAATAGTTTTAGTGTGAAGTGTGAAAATGCCTTTAGCCTGAAAAAAAACCCCATCAGAAAGGGCATTTAGTTTTAAAATTATTCCAAGATTTCCTATCCTATTTATCTAATTATTCTGGGCATAAATGTGTCATTTAGCAAAAAATAAAAGCAAGATGTGGATCACTGGTGGACTTATGCTACTTCATTTATCAAACTTTTAAATGTGCAAAAGAGTTACTCCAACAAGCCTACACCAAAAAACTGGTCAATTGTCTAACACAGTTCACTTAGCACTGTAATGATTTTTATTTACTACTAGAGAAAATAAGATCAATGTGAATAGCTTTAACTGGAGCAGCGCATTAATGAGTGCTAAAAGTCTGTTTAACGGCTAAATTAACTGCTTCCTCACCTCACTATAGTCCGCTAGTCAGAGTAATCATTAAAGCCCTAATCCTGGGTTTTCTTTTGTTCTTAATTGGAAAGGTATTTTCAGGCGCTGCTGTGTTTGGAAGGCAGGGGGCGCCAGCAGATCCACAAGCTGAAATCAACAGCTTGACCTAAAGGCTGATTTATGATCGTTTAAGCTGTCTTTTTATTATAATTGTCATTCTTATATAGCATCATATTGTTTAGATGTATTAACCCTTGTGTTGGGGATATTTTCATTCACTCTAAGGTGATTTTGAGACTTTTTTTGGCCACAACTTTCTCTGTGTTTCAGCAAATGGAATGCTTTTTGGTGACAAATCTTATTTTGATACATATATTTTGAGAAAATCCTTGTGGAAAAAACAACAATACACTCCGGGCAAATTGACTACGCTTTCATTATGTTGGGGGCTGTTTTTACCCCATTGGCTTCCATTATAATCACATTTTTTGATCGCAAAGCCATGACACCATATAATCATGCATTGCATATAATCATGCATATAATCAGAGACTGAAAGACCTGTAATGGGTGTGGCAGACAAACCGTGTTGGTGGTCCTCCAGGAACGTGGTTGAGAAACACTACCCTAGTGGAAATAAATAAAACCTCTTAAATAAATCTTCTGAATCATCATCATCTCTATCATCCGTTCTTCATGTATGCAACAGTCTCTGCTAAACAGTTTGCATTTCTGAGTCAAATCACAAAATCCAGATAAGCTATGAATACCCTTTTAAGATTGCTGCTCCTCCCGAATGCTTCATGCACATTTGCTGACTGCGCAAAACTGCATATAATCAACAAAACACATGCTCTGCTCATTTCAGCCTTTTTTCTTCATAAATAATCTAATAATAAATAGAAAATCTCTTAACCCTTGTTTATTGTTCAAATTGACTACCCTTTCATTAGGTTTGTGACTGTTTTTGCCCCGTTGACTTCCATTATAATCACATTTTTTGATTGAAAAGACAGCATATAATCATGCATTCTTGATTGTTGGTGGTTTTCCCTATTGGGAAGAGGTTAAATTTGTCATTTTTACTGTTGATCATCAGTTACATTACAAAAAAGGTTCGTTTCTACCTTTTATATAGAGTTATATGGAGTATAATGTGTGTGAGTGACCTTTGCGCACTTACCTTAGTATGTCTGAGAAAATCAAAATAAGCAGCTCAGCTCTCAGAACATAGTAAACAAAGTAAGTGTACTTATGCAAGCATTATCTAATATGCTGTGTTACTCTATAGAACTCCATATAAAAGCCAGAAACTATTTTGCATAGGCCTATCTAAAGGGTTAATGCTGCCAACTGATGATCAACAGTAAAAATGACAAATTTAACCTCTTCCCAATAGGGAAAACCAGCAACAATCAAGAATGCATGATTATATGCTGTCTTTTCATTAAAAATGTGATCATAATGGAAGTCAATGGGGCAAAAACAGTCACAAACCTAATGAAAGGGTAGTCAATTTGAACAATAAACAAGGGTTAAGAGATTTTCTATTTATTATTAGATTCACTATGAAGACTGAAAGGCTGAAATGAGCAGAGCATGTGTTTTGTTGATTATATGCAGTTTTGCGCAGTCAGCAAATGTGCATGAAGCATTCGGGAGGAGCAGCAATCTTAAAAGGGTATTCATAGCTTATCTGGATTTTGTGATTTGACTCAGAAATGCAAACTGTTTAGCAGAGACTGTTGCATACATGAAGAACGGATTATAGAGATGATGATGATTCAGAAGATTTATTTAAGAGGTTTTATTTATATCCACTAGGGTAGTGTTTCTCAGCCATGTTCCTGGAGGACCACCAACAATGTTTGTCTGTCACACCCATTACAGGTCTTTCAGTCTCTGCTAATGGGCTAATGATCTGAATCAGGCAACATAGGCTCATTCTGAAAACGTAGCCCTATTTACATGTTTGGAGATAATGAATTTCGTAGCCAGAAGTACGTATGGCTGCATTTTGTTTTTAAAACGAACGAAATGGGGTGGTATGATATCGTTCCTTTTCGTGCTTACCAGCTGACCGCTTACCTCTGTATGGATGGCTTTCCCACTGTGACCAGTTTGTCCAGGTAGCCCGCCATGTAAGTCAGCGGATTTGAGTTAGAGAGAGGAGTTGACCATCATAGGGTTTGAGTCCGGCGAAGAACAGGGCTCCCTCCTGTTTGCAAGGCGAGAGGGGAGTTTGAGCTCAGGTAGATCTCGAGAACTCCCCTGCTGTAGTAGCTAATGAACAGATATTAATAACTTTTAAGAGATAACTACTTACTAGGAACATGTCTATGGTGCCTATTTGGATTAGTCCATTAACTCAAGCTGCATGTTTTTTGGGTAAACCCACATGAGAACGGGGAGAACATGTAAACTCCGAACAGAAACCTCGGCTGGCTTGGTAAAGACCAGAACCAGTGATGTTCTTGCTGTGAGGCAACAGTGCTAACCACTGGGCTACCGTGTCACCCTTCTAGTAAAGAAGCAGAGGTGGTAGTTGGGATTCTTCAAAACAAAGATGGCTGTGATATGGAACTTAGGGTATTTATAGTGGCTTAGGAATCATCTGATTGGTGAATCGTGAATTGGCTAATGCATGATCAGCTGTGTTCCATCATAAGCACGTGCTCCTCTCGAAATTAGTTTCGACGCAAATGATGACAGGATTTTCATTTTTTGGTGAACTGTCCCTTTAAGATTACTATTGAAACCAAGCGGCAACCTCCTGCTCTCCCTCGGAAAGCCAATACGGAAGTAACTGAAACTGCAATTCATCAAAATTCCGCTAGTCCTGGCTCCATAATAGAGCAAATTTTAATTGAGCCCACTGTTAGAATGGCCAACTTTACAGCAGAAAAAAAGGTGTTTACAGCCTGGTACAAAGAACGATTTTGGTTCATATAGCTATTATTACTCTCCATGACAACTGTGAGGGGGGTGAATTTTTTTATAACTCATCCATTTCCTTTATATTAGGTTATATTAAGTTTGCATAATTAAGGGCGTGGCCACTTGAGTGACAGCTAGGTCTCGCTGGTCGCCGTCACTTCACCTCAGCTGAATCCGGCAGATTAGCCACTGATCTCGGCATATTCGTCGTATTTTTGTGTTGTTTTATGTGGCTTTACACAGTCAGTTGCCTTTTGGACTTATTTCTTACAATTATCAGATGATATGGGATGCTGTGTGCATTTAATTGTGCTCACAAACCATTCACGTGGCCTCCGTTTCCCATGTGAGTAAAGTTATATACTTGTATACCATCTCTATAAATGTATTTGTTTTATTTAAGATCATTTATCATTAATATTTTTCTTTAGACCCGTAAAGCACTCCAGAATGTGACAGATTGATTAGCTGTAGGCTCTAGAACAGTCATCTGAAGCGTTATCATACAGTGTTATGCTGGAGTTCATTAATAGTTTTGCATTTACTAGCCGAATATCTGAAGTGTTTGGAAGTATTTCGCGTTTTCCTCCTGTTGAAAAACGTCATAAGAGCAATGTTTAGTGGCTCAATGTATTACTACAGTGTTTTTAAAAGTCTAAACACTTTATTGATATAGTGTACAGACAAGCACATGTGGTCAGAACACAAACGAGTCGCAGGTAATAGACTATTAAGTGTTTCTCCCAAAGTAAAGTCTGTCTGCCAGGTCTAAGCAAAGTGCCAGCAGGTGTCTGTAGCTCCGCTCACTCTCCGCCTCTTTGCCCTTGTTTGGTATCCCGCCGTGGGTGCGATGACGCGCAAACAAAATGGCGACGGTTGGCTGCACCTACTTGTAGCTTCTTTTGTAGTGTTCAGAAACCTATGGGTGACGTCACGGATACCACGTCCATATATTTTACAGTCTATGATTGAAACATATATCTTCTCAGGTAAATAAGGATGAATAACTCCACATACCTTTTCTTTGTACCTGTTTACATCTGCTGCTATGGTTTGTTGTGAGCAATATGAAGGACATGAAAAGGCTCGGATTTGCAGTCAAGTGTAGGTCTGCAGAGATGCAGTTGAGTAATTCTTGAAAGATGTTGAGTCATTTCATGCAAAATGCAACACATATAAAAGGCAGGAAATGTGAAATGTTTGTCAAATATAAAGAAGTGCTCTAACAGCAAGCGTAAACGCCAGAGAGGCCGCGTCTCATCCTCCTTCAAATGTATAACGAACACTTGAAGAAGCTGTTCGAATTGTTCCATTACAAAGCTTTAAATGGAAACTGCTGCTTCACTTACAGATGCTGTGAGTACTCGATAGCGAGCCGATGAAAAACACTGACATACAAACCAACTCAGGCTAATTAGGGCTGCACGATATACAGTATCGTTCAGCATTGATATTGAAATGTGATCATAGTCACAGTAGTCACATCGGAGAATATGCAATGTGAGTCTGGATTAGGGTGCCATAGTGGCTCAGTGGTTAGCCTAACAGCAAGAAATTTGCTGGTTCAAGTCCCAACTTGGCCATTTGGCATTTCTGTGTGGAGTTAGCATGTTCACCCCGTGTCCATGTCCAAAGACATGCGTTATAGGTGAATTGCGTAAGCTAAATTGGCCGTAGTGTTTGTATGTGAATGTGAGAGTGTATGGGTGTTTCCCAGTACTGGGTTGCTGCTGGAGGAGCATCCGCTGTGTAAAAAATATGCTGGATAAGTTGGAGGTTATTCCACTGTGGTGACCCCTGATAAATAAGGGATGAAGCTGAAGGAAAATGAATGAATGAGTCTGGATTATAATTGATCAATTAATAATTGTTTTTGGAGTCCTGCGACTGTATGAAGGATTTAAAAGCATTCAGGTTTGAGAAATTGTACTGTTTGTAACTTTGAAAAGTTTAAAACATTTGCAGATTAAAGTCAAAGTCAGCTTTATTGTCAATTCAACCACATGTGCAGGACATACAGAGAATCGAAACTGCATTACTCTCAGAGCCTAGGCGCCTAATGTAATATTATTACAAATACAAGTAGATTAAATACAATTACACATATAATATAATCTAAAAATATAAGTAAAAACTAAACATTTGTAAACAACACAAATACACTTAAGGGCAAAGAGTTGTGCAGATGCAAAACAGTATATAGTGCAAAAAGCTTGTAAATATGATAAAGTGACAGTGTCTTAATTATCAGGGAGATATACTCCCATACAGAAACATCCCAGTCATAATCTAATGGCCCGTTTCCACTGAGTGGTACGGTACGGTTCGGTTTGGGATGCTTTTATGGCCGTTTCCACTGTCAAAAAGCGTACCGAACCGAACCATACTGTACCACTTTTCGGCACCCTTTCGAAAGGGTACCAAACACGAGAAAGGGTACCAAAAGGCGAAGTCACACGCGCAGCTGAACGCTATTGGTTTACATAGATACGTCATTTGCTTACACAACAAGCCAGAATGAAAACAAAAAACCCGCCATGTTTAAAATACACAGAATCACATATACATATAATAACGGGCCACGGTCGATCTGGGCTCAAACAAACCTTGTCGTCGTCTTGATAAACAGCCACAAAGCCAAGAAGAAGAGCAGATTTACCCTGTGCCCCGTAGTTTTTTACGAGCCAGTCTGAGGCGCGAGCGGTTTCGCTTTCTTGCTAGCGCTCGCGCGCGTCTAACATTATATCTGAAATAACAAACTTGTTGAGCTGATGATAATAACCTGCGCTTGATTATTGACGTGCTTTTGAAACCCGATCCTGTCAGACACTGACCAACGCGAGAGTGAAGCGTGAAAAATAAAGGAGAAGCCGGAAAAAAAGGAGCACATTATTTCTCAGCAAACATGAACAAAATGCCATGTATAACTAACTTATTATCTTCACTTTTGGACTAATATGAACTCAGAATGACGGAATTACTCTCTAACAGAGGCTACATGTGCTGCTGAAGATTACAGACACAGATGAGAGGTTTACACTGACTGTAGGCTATATTTTGTGTTGTTTTGAACCTAAATACTGACAAAATGTCTGCTACATGTAGTTCTTCTGTAGTTGGTAACATATCGGAGACTGTAAGGGGCAGTATGTGTTTATATATGTTCATTTATTTAGTTATTTAATATAATTACAGACGTCACAGTAGGCTGGTCTTTGATCAGCAGTTAAAATCAACTCATGTTCATTGAAAAGTTAGTAATAAACATTTCTACACAAGTATTTATGTGTGTAAAGTATCTGTGTTGTGAGAAGTGCTTTTCATATGATATGTAAGTGACCCGTACAGCTTTATTGTAGACATTTCCTCCAGCGAGAATGACGTCGACTGAAACTTTCTGTTATACACCACGCCCATACCCTTGTTAGTGGAAACACAAGCCTGATAAAGGTGACCCGTACCAAACCGAACCGTACCGTACCAGTCAGTGGAAACGAGCCATAACATTAGAAATTCTTTTCAAATAGTTATTCAAGTCATCTAGTGAAACTGTCTTCATATCACAATATATATTAGTATATAGCAAAAAAAATATATAGCAAATAAAAAAATATTGCAATGTTAGATTTTTCTAATATGATGCAAGCCTAGAGTGTCTACTTGACACGGTAGATAAACGGTAGCATTTTACAGTTTATTGACCCTAATGGTGGGTTTGTGTGTTAAACGAGAGTTCAAACACTGTAAACACATATATATGTTAAATAACAGTTCCAGTATTTTGTGATTCACGAGTGGTTTTTGTTTATTTACGGTTGTGATTTGTATTGCATTGCCTCTGAAAAAGCTCAGATGATGGTGTCAAGGTTTTGGAAGATTCTGATTGGCTAATTGACAACATTTGAGTTAATTGGAGGCACAACTGTAGAATAGTATTTAAGGAAAACCTCAAACACACACCTTCCTTGTGCGACAACATGGGAAAATCAACAAAACAAGCCAGATTATAATTAGCTAAATTACACTGGGAAAAAGACTAATTTTTGGAGACTCATCCTGTGGTCTGATGGAACTAAGATTGAGCTGTTTGGCCATAATGACCAGTGTTACATTTGGAGGACAGAGGGGAAAGCTTACAAGCCTAGGAACACCATCCCAACTGTGAAGTATGGGGGCGGCAGCATCATGTTGTGGGGCTGTTTTGCTGCAGGAGGGACTGGTCCACTTCACAGCATAGATGGCATCATGAAGAAAGAACATTATGTAGAAATACTGAAGCAACATCTCAAGACATCAGCCAGGAAATTAAAACAAATAGACCATGACCCTTAGCACACTGCCAAATTAGTTAAATTGTGCTTTAAGGACAACAGAGTGAATGTTTTGGAGTGGCCATCACAAAGCCCTGATCTCAATCCTATAGAAAATTTGTGGGCAGAGTTGAAAAAGCTTGTGCGAGCAAGATGAAAATTAAACTTACTACACCTAATAAATTAACAGAAATAAAAATACAAAATCTACACTTATCTCCCTGACTAACAAAAACACAGGTGAAAATATTTACAAAAAAGAAAAGTGGCGTCCAACCCCTACTCAGAGGCGCAAAAATGGGGTATGCAGTATATGCAGTGCATAGGGGCGCCGCACATGGGGGGGCGCCATTGTGCCAAAACTATTTTTGAAATGAGCCTTTTTAAAAGTTTCAAATAATATTGAATAAATAAATATATTTGGTAAAAAAAAAGTTTATTTGGCATTTTATACGAGTTTAATATTGTATTTTATTAAATAAAAATAATATAATACCACCCCTCCCCCTCCGTAGACCAGTTGATTAATCCGTTATTCAGTTACAGTCACTTGTTTAAAATGGAGAGAAGAATGAAGAGGAGTAGTGCCCAAAATAGAAAACGAAAAAAAGAACATGTAAAACAATGCCTTAAAATGAAATCTGCTATGTCAAATTGGATAATCAGAGATTGGTAAGCTTATACTATTATTAACATACTATTATTCACCTTCTGTTTTTGGGAAATAGTTCATAAATCATAACCGCCACCTAGCCTGGGCTTTACCCAGGGCCGGAGCGAGCTGAACTGGCGCTTTAGGCGAACGGCGATCACGCCGCCCTCAACCCGTAATGTTAAGTGAAAAAGAAAGTTACCGGTTCGCGAGGACCGGGGTGTTCGCTGACGCCGCCTATTCACCTTATTCTCCGGGTACGAGCGGGCGCAGCCATTTGAATCATTTTGGCTCGAAACTTCCGCTCTCATTCACTTCCATTCATTTTTAAACGTTAAAAACAGCTCGTTTTGCTGCTTGATGCTGCAAACTGATGTTTTCTTATTATATTATTCTCAGTGGCGGCTGGTGCTAAAAAATGTGGGGGGGCGCAAACATAAGGAAAAAAAATCTAACTGTTGGTAACGCAAGTGTAAAAGCCATTTCAGGTGTTGTATCAAAAAACAAAAATATGACTAAAGCATACAATAAATGCATCACAAATCAGGAAATTTTGGTTCAATTTGGGTTTATTATCAGTAATGAACTAATCAAGATAATCAATAAACACACACACGTTGCCTAATCACTGGCCAGTAGCACTACTTGAAAATAAATTTTGCTGTCATTTCTTTCTGGCTTGCAAATTTCTCAATGACCTTTTGGTTAAAGTCAGTCATCTCAGTCACCAGTCTCTTCTCTATTGACAGCATGGCCAATGCATTCAGTCTCTCTTGGGTCATGCTGTTTCTCAGAAAAGTTTTATTCTTTTTGAGGTTGAGAAGCACCTCTCAGCTTCTGCTGTGGTCATAGGCATAGTTACTAGAATCTTCAGGAGAGTTACAGTCTCTGAAAAGACTTCCTCAAGATTGTTCTCCATAAACAGCTGGAGTAGGTCCAAAGCACCACAACAGGCTCTGAACTTATCCTTGGAGTAGATGAGACTAAGCTCTGTCTTCAGCTTACTTCCATCGAGCACTGGATAGGCCTGTTATGTGCATCTTCTGGAAATGCTACTGTATACTGCTCAAACCTGTCTGCCTGCAGAAATGTAGCACTACCAAGGTGGTCTGTAATGGAGAACCTCTCCAGTGTGTGTGTGTCAGTGGTATCACAGACCTAAAGGATAAAGACAAAAATGATGTAATTATGACAGTGTCTATTTCAATTGCTACATTTAAAATAACCAGGTTGAGTTATAAAGGCAGGCCAGTTGTAGTGTTTAAATTTATACTCAAAACTTCATAAACACGTTAATTCTTAGTAAACATGTCAAGCCCCACAAGAGGGAACAGAAGAATAATAAATCCTTTAAGATAATAGTTTAAAGACTGTATATGTTTAAGATCACCTAGTCATAAAAATGCATTTACATTTATCATAGTTTTATACAGCCCAATAATCCCAGCTTATAAATCAACAACACTTAGCTTCAAAATTCCTATCAACTATTTTTATATAATGCTTCTAAAATGACACACGTAAAGACTTCTATTTGAAAAGAGATCTGGTCATTGTATCATCTAAACAAGCCAGTGGGCTTGCAACAAATTAAACTGTATTGTTTCATTTATCATCTCTGGGTAAACGTTTATTACTCCTCAAATTATTGAGCAGTTCCAGCGATATGGATGTGACATTTGCAGTAAAAACTCAAAACATAAATTCACATAAAGTTTATATTAACATTATATTTAAACATCTGTTTATATTTTCTAAAACTACTGACCACATAGTTATAAGTTCAGAAAAATATCAATCTGTAAAGATGTTTTGAACTTTAAATGAGGAAAATAAACATGTGTCCACAACGTTTCGGTACCAGGACTTTGAAACAGAAAACAGTAAAAGGCATGACTTACATTACAACCTGCCAGCCATCTCCGTTTGTCATAACAAGTGCTGGAAAAGCCCAGAGTGTACGAGCGCCCGCGATCACTTGACTGCTGGTGAATTTGCAAGGTCGATGTGGTCCAAGCTCCTTGATTCTTTTTTTTCATCCAAACGACTTGTAAACGGATATCTTTGCAAAGGTTCAACGGAATTTTCCTTTATCTCGAGAAATTGTCGTCAGTTAACTGAGGCTGCTGCTAAGTGAAAGGTCTAAGTGAGAATGGTCCAATCACATAAGGCCAATCATATAAAAACAAATATGATTCGTTCTAACAACAAAAATGGGTGGGTTCGGGGCGCAGAGTGCTGCGCCCCAAGGACAATTTAAAACAGGCCAATTAGAGCTCATTGTCATATCACATGCATTGCAAAAGTTCGTGTACCTACATAGACACTCATTAGTCCGGCGCCCCGCACTCATATGAAAAAATATTATTCATACATTTTTTTTATTTTCAATAAATGTTAATATGACTAACTCTAGAATGTTATCATTAAATCAATTTATTTTGTTAATATTTGTGATAATAAATATTAACATATTAAAGGGGGCTAACTTGAAGGGGGGCGGCGCCCCAGCGCCCTCTATTGACCAGCCGCCACTGATTATTCTACTTTGTATGTATTGTCATGCAAACACTTGTTTGTGGAGTAAGTAGTTTGACCGTTTTCTGCCGTTTATTATTCCTAGTCATTTCTCCCATAGGCGGCTGAATCGGAAGTTCTAAAACAATCGCAAAAACGCGCGCAATGCAGAAGGCATTGTAGAATAAGGTCAATACTGTAGGTCGCCTCTATAGACGCGCCGTTCCTGCTTTTACCAAACGTAAGAGCAGAGGAGGTGGTTTTGTCCAGGCAGGGGGACAATGATGCACGATCACACCGTGGCTGCGTCCGAAATCGCATACTTCCATCCACTAAAGTATGTAAAAACAGTATAATTCGATGGGCTAAATACATATACCTGGCGTAAGTCCATGTGACTTTACGGTAGACGTTTGATAGTCGCAAATAACTTTTTTTTGTGAAGCATATAACTGACAAGCATACTGGGTTATATGTAAAAGTCATAAAAATCAATCAATAAAAAATACATTACATATGGGGAGATCCATCATATTTAAATAATTAGATTGTACAGATTATTTTATTATTATTATTAGAAAGGTTTTATGGCCTTCTTGTATCTTGTAATTGAGGTCAAATAATTATAAAATATTTTAAAATCTTTACAGAAAAAAATAAAGGAGGAAGTTATAGACATTACTTTAACCTGTATGTGAAATTTCCCAAGAACAATTATCAACTTCAGAGCAATATTGAGTGTATTATAGCCAGTTTTACAGTTAAAAAAAGAAACATGCATTCGTTATTTTGTAAAATGAATTAAAAAGCAACCCTGAAACCTGTTTACAAAAATCATCAGAAAATGTACAAGTACAAAATAGATGTAAAAGACTTTCAGGCTCAGTGTTACAAAAAGAACATTTGTCTTTAAAATTTTAATACATATATTGCAGGGGTAGAACCTGTGTAAAAAATTACACAGCCAGAACACTTATCTATGGACTTCTTTTATTTTTGTTTGTATTGTGTGTGTTTAGATGTGTGGTCTTGGTTAGCCCTGCATCCTCACAAATTTTGTAATACGTAAACTCTTAGGGGGTGGGGGCGCAAAACTTGATCCCGCATACCCCTCAGTAAATGTGCAGTTGCGCCCCTGCCCCTACTGCCTCTGACCGTGTATATATTTACAATATTAACAATCAACAAACACACAAACCAAAACAAAAATATTAGGAAGGGGAAACACGGATGGGTATACAACACAAAGTCAACACTAGCACAACAGCACGAGAAACACAATCAACGAAAACAACTCAACAACAGGAATAACTTTTTCACAATTTCAACAACACGCCAACAAAACTCGCTCTCTCGCCCTACACCCGTTGTTCTCTTTTTAAAGGACGCCCTGGGTAACCTCCTCCAATCCCAGGGCACGTCGCCTGCGTAGTTAGGGCGGGGCCTGCAGGTGGAAAGAGAGAAAGAGAGAGAGACAAACACACACAAACAAACACACCTGCCAACGCAACACAGCCTACAAATCTGACTCAGTTACACCAATTCTGTCAGGAGGAATAGGCCAAAATTCCTGCAAACTATTGTGAGAAGCTTGTGGAAGGATACCCAAAACATTTGACCAAAGTTATACAGGTTAAAAGCAGAGCTAAAAAAACACCAAGGAAAGGTATGTAAACTTTTGACTGTCAAGAAATTAATAAGAAATTTGGCATTTGGCTTATTGCCATTTAGCAAATGTAAATTACTTAAATTACTTACCTAAATATTAAACGTTTAGTATGATTTACCCTCAGACATAAAAAAAATGGTTATGATCCTTTTTTTAGAGTGTATGTAAACTTCTGGTTTCAACTGTGTATATATATATATATATAGCCTAAAAAAATAATCGTGCACAAGTGAAACTCTGTAAACGGGGTGCCTTTGGGTTAAGGTTTGACCACAGGGATTAGCAATATGGCCACTTCACCATCTAACAGCAGTTTAAAACGCTTTGATGAGCAATCCAGTAATTACAGAGATCAGTGAGCGAGGACTGAACCTTTGAGCCAAACATTTAACCAGTTAAACTCTGCGACGTCTTCGACTTTCGCTTTAAGATTTAAAGGGCTAGCATTGCACCAGACCCCCTTAAGTGGTTTCGTTTGAAAGTGTAGAAGCTATATTTTATGCACATGTGCATCACTTTGGTTTTTATTCTACTGTACAAAAGTTATTTTCACTTAAAAACACAGTATTTTGGACTCCCGAGCTGTGTATTGAACATTGGTTCATTTTCATATTTTTCATATGGTTCATATATGACACATGTACAAGTTATAGCTCAAATGAAAGCTCTTGCCGGTGCTCATACGGTTCTAGCATCCTTTTTACTGAATTATATTCACATATCAAACAGTTGTCGAATGAATCGCCGTGTTTCCATGCCGCAGAAGTGAAAACAATACATTTATGATCAATAAGCAGCCCCAGATAGCACAGACAGCTGTCATCTCTTACCTTATGCGGTGCACTTCAGGGCCATTTCTCCTGTTTTTGAGGTGATGTGCATAAGTAATCCTTTTATATGTCTGACGTGGTCCAAACACAGTGAATTATGTTTGATCAAACAAAAGAATAGTGAAATGTAAAAACAATAATCGGTCCCTGTGGCTTGTATAGCACCTCTCATCAGTTGGAATACAATAACTTTTGCATAGATTATGGTAGAGACATTTTTCTTTTTTCCAATGATTACAGACACGTGCAGGAACCACCGAAATAAATTACAGCAAGCTAGACCACACAGAACCTAAAAGGTACACTTTCAAATTTGAGTTTATAACAATAAAATACAAAAGCGCCTCTTTTTTAGGTGTTTATTATAACACAGACAACATATACAGCTATTTTAAACACTTTCAATAGTGTTTTATGAAAATCCAAAGGGTTTTCTTTAAAATGATACCAAATTTTTGCATTTACACCTCTGCATGTGGATTTGGGAAGCTTTTAGATTTGGGTAGGCAAAATCCAGGCGGAAATCCAAAAAATAGCACTGGAGTTTAACTGGTTAACCTCCAGGAGCTTTTTCAGGGTGACCGTCTCTGCGCTGTAAATCTCACTGGAGAAAAAGCTCTGTTTAGTGACAGGTAAGAGATAACATTCATTTCAAACCCTCGCTAGTGAACACGAAGCCTGTTTTGTGTCCTAAAACACAATCTCCTCCGTTGCTGCCACAAAATCAATGCCATTTGAGCTGAGGTTTCCAACAACTCTCCATCACAGGATTTAGACATTCCCTATTAGTTTCAAGTACTGTAAGAACATCTGTTGATTGAAAAACAATTTGGCTTCACATTGGCTTGAGGTCTCAAATTCTACCTCAGATCTGGAAACCTTTTCTGCTCAGCAATAATTTAATTCATTGAAATGTTTCATCCACAATGGCAGAGGAGATAAATATATTCTTTAGTAATTATATACAGTTGAAATTAAATGATGTATTTTTCAAATATACTCAAGTGATGCTTAAAGGCCAGCCCAGCTCGAAGGGAACGTTCTCTCAGCATGATATATCAGAGGACAAAAGAGGATAAGCTGTTGGTGCACATCTCACTGGTGCACTTGTGACCGAGACAGGTTTTGTGATGTATCAAGAGCCAGGGTATCCAGGGTAATGTCAGCCAGTGGCATGCACAGACCTTTTGAGGAGCAGGGGCATGAAGCATGTGACGAAAACCAGCGAGGGGAGGGAGGGAGACGGTTAATGGGTGGGCGTGGGATTGCCAAGAAGAACAAAATTTAGCCATGAAACCTCCAACAACATATTGAGCTGTGTTTCAGTTTTATTGTCCAACCACTGTATATTAAATCTGCTATCGGTGTATCATAAATATTGTGCACAAATTAATAAGAATAATGACAAGCCTCAGTGCCTTCCAGAGTTTCCCAGCGGAGGAAGTCACATCACTTGGAGCAAGTCACATGCTTTTTCTCTCAGTGCTTTATAGATTGTTTTTCCTTTTTATAACTGATGTAACAGAGCTGACCAGAATGTAGAGAAAGAGAAAGAAATATATATATATTTAATAATAAAAAATTAAATACAATACTAAAAATTGATGTTTCCTAGATGTTTCATGCAGTTGATATATAGCTTAGTAAAATAAACACGCGCAAAAGATGAAAATTAGACTTTATCTCATGATAATTTAAGCTGAATGTATGATTTAGGACAGTGGTTCTCAAACTTTTAAACCAGCGACCCCCAATGTAAGATCGTCAATAACTCGCGACCCCCCACTACCAAAGCATATACAAACAAAAAAATAGCTTTTTTTAAGCTGTTCACAATATTTTAACTATATTTACTATACATTACAGGGCTCGAAATTAACATTTTTGCTTGGTAGTATGGTGCTCCTAACTTAGGCGCACCAGACAAAATTTAGTGGCTCCCATCAATTATCGCACTGTTACTACAAGTTTTATAAACAGATTGATTGCATTTGAAATCAACACTAATCAAAACTAACAAGCAAAAAATATATATATGCATGCGTGAGGAAAATATGTCTCAATGAAATCCCGTTATCACAAGAAAACACATTTTATAACAATTGAGTGACCAAAAGATATCACGGACGGACCGCTCACCGGCCCTGCACGCACTGCTTGACATGAATTCATTAATGAATCTGTTAACGATAACTGTGCTGTGTTCTCAGGCCTGGTGTCTGATATTGCACAGATGCTTTTGACATAGACCTTATTATTTGCATACGTCATTTTAATAGCAATACCCGTCTTTTCATGAGCTGCAATATTAGTTTATTCTTAGTCAAGTGCAAGCCCTTTTGCGATGGTGTATGTGGTGTTAAATTTTACATATAACTTTAACATTATCTGGCGATTAAATAAAGGATTAAACAGAAACTCTCGTGCTTAAAATGTGTAGATGTGGTAAACAGTTCCCTGAAAATTCCATCCCACAGACTTTACAGTGAACGCTTCAGTTATTTTCATAGCGGACTTGAAGCCAATGAAAGACTTTTATCCACTCTTCGAAAAGTGTAGATGGTGGATTAACATTCAGCACATGATCAGTAATCAGATGTGCCATTATTTGTAGCTTTAGGTGTTTCTAAAACTAAATCTGTCAGTGTTGTTTTCATTCTCATCTGCAGCGCTTTACATTTTCGCGGTTGTAGTTCCGGTCATCTGAAGACAGGAGGCGTTGACTGAGTGATTGACAGCTGATTTTAACCAATCATTCGTGTTCAGTTCTTAAAGCAGTGGGCCAATAATAAGAGCGCGAAGGTGGGGCAAGCGTTGAAGGCTTTGTTTACTGCGGCAAGTTGTCATGACAAGTTTTAAACAAGCAGCAACCTCCCGCTCTCCCTCGGGAAGCCAATACGGAAGTAACTGAAACTGCAATTCATCAAAATTCCGCTAGTCCTGGCTCCATAATAGAGCAAGTTGCAATTGAGCCCACTGTTAGAATGGCCAACTTTACAGCAGAAAAAAAGGTGTTTACAGCCTGGTACAAAGAACGATTTTGGTTCATATAGCTAATATTACCCTCCATGACAACTGTGAGGGGGGTGAATTTTTTTATAACTCATCCATTTCCTTTATATTAGGTTATATTAAGTTTGTATAATTAAGGGCGTGGCCACTTGAGTGACAGCTAGGTCTTGCTGGTCGCCGTCACTTCACCTCAGCTGAATCCGGCAGATTAGCCACTGATCTCGACATATTCATCGTATTTTTGTGTTGTTTTATGTGGCTTTACACAGTCAGCTGCCTTTTGGACTTATTTCTTACAATTATCAGATGATATGGGATGCTGTGTGCATTTAATTGTGCTCACAAACCATTCACGTGGCCTCGTTTCCCATGTGAGTAAAGTTATATACTTGTATACCATCTCTATAAATGTATTTGTTTTATTTAAGATCATTTATCATTAATATTTTTCTTTAGACCCGTAAAGCACTCCAGAATCTGACAGATTGATTAGCTGTAGGCTCTAGAACAGTCATCTGAAGCGTTATCATACAGTGTTATGCTGGATTTCATCAATAGTCTTGCATTTACTAACAAACACAGACTATATCTGAAGTGTTTGGAAGTATTTCGTGTTTTCCTCCTGTAGAAAAACGTCATAAGAACAATGTTTAGTGGCTCAATGTGTTACTACACTGTTTTTAAAAGTCTAATCACTTTATTGATATAGTGTACAGCCAAGCACATGTGGTCAGAACACAAACGAGTAGCAGGTAATAGAGAATTAAGCGTTTCTCCCAAAGTAAAGTCTGTCTGCCAGGTCTAAGCAAAGTGCCAGCAGGTGTCTGTAGCTCCGCTCACTCTCCACCTCTTTGCCCTTGTTTGGTATCCCGTCGTGGGTGCGATGACGCGCGAACAAAATGGCAACGGTTGGCCGCGCCTACTTGTAGCTTCTTTTGCAGTGTTCAGAAACCTATGGGTGACGTCACGGATGCTCCGTCCATATATTTTACAGTCTATGATTTTAAACTGCTCCTAAAGGCTGCGTTTCAAGTACAAAGATGCATTCTGCTTGAATGTGTCCTAAATACTTTATGAATCAGTAATATCTTTTTTAAAAATCTGAAAATATTAGCTTTCACTTGTAATACTGAAAAATATATATTATAATCACTGAAAATTACACAATTTTTAAATCACTCTCGCGACCCCTTGAAATTATTCTGCGACCCCCGCAGGGGTCGCGACCCCCAGTTTGAGAACCACTGATTTAGGAGACCAGTGTTAGGGAGTAACTAGTTACATGTAACGGCGATACGTAATTTAATTACGAAATAAAAGTAATAGTAATTCGTTACTGAGAAAAAAATGTGTAATTAAATTACAGTTACTTATGAAAATGTTAAAGATTATATATATATTTAAATTTCACTGGAAAGCGAATCATTTTGAGTGTTTATAATAACATATATACAAAAACCTTAACTTTACTTAATGTTCTTTTAAATGACCTAATGTTGTGGTGATGTTCACAGTGCATCAGAAAATGCTCCCTCTCTCTCTGATTAATCTCTTAATGGCCGTTCTTCCACATTACATCAGAGCCCTGAACCCCCAGCGGTCATGTGACCCGCTTACTCACAGCTCGGCGAATCAGACGGAGCTCTATCTGAGGCAGCGCTGTCTCCTGGCAACTCCCGGCATGCTTTTCTTACATGCTGTAAGCTGCTGGTTATTAGCTGTGATCTGCTTAGAGAGGAACCTGGAGTATCCACCGCTCTCACACACTTGCTCAAACCCAACATGTAGACAATTTCAATATTCAATATTCGATATTATTGGCCCATAAACAGTTCCTGATTGTTGTCAAACTATTTCAGAATTGTAACAATATTTGAATTCAGTCATAACTAATGTTAACACAGCGGCCATAAACATCTTTATCCTCAGTATCCTCGGTGCCTCAGTGGTCAAACATCAGACCTTATTAAATTTACAAACCCTGGCTACGGCCATTTAAGTGGATATTTTATGTGTAGTAACGATATTCAACATAATTAACCAGTTTATGAAACAGCCGAAGTGTTTGAAGAAACTTTTGACATACAAAACCAGTCTAGTTTAGTCATGTTTATGCATGTATTTCAATTATGGGGTGGAACGGTGGCTCAGTGGTTAGCATTGTCACCTCAGAGCAAGGAGGTCACTGGTTCGAGTCCCAGCTGGGTCAGTTGGCATTTCTGTGTGGAGTTTTCATGTTCTCCCCATGTTGACGTGCATTTCTTCTGGGTTTCTTCTGGTTTCCCATGAGTCCCAAGAGTGATAGGTGAATTGGATGAAGTAAATAGGGTGTAATATATGAGTGTGTGTGTGAATCTGAGTGTGTATGGGTGTTAACTAGTACTGGGTTGCAGCTGGAAGGGCATCCGCTGTGTAAAACGTATGCTGGAATAGTTGGCAGTTCATTCCACTGTGGCGACCCCTGATGAATTATGGGAATAAGTCAAAGGAAAAAGAATGAATGAATGAACACGAGGAGAACAGGCAAACTCCACATAGAAACACCAACTGGCCCACCCGGGGCTTAAACCAGCGACCTTCTTGCTGTGAGGCGACCGCTCAGCCGCCTGCTATGGAAATGAAAAATCGAAATACATTAGAAACGCTATTATTGTTTACATTCCTCAAAATGGTCGATATTCTTTGACAAAGAGACATTGAAGTACACCACTAGTCACTCATGTTTGTGGAAGATTTGGGTTAAAAATCTAATGGTTATCATATAGCAGTGCATTAAAGCTGCTATATACTGCTATATTCAACAGGTTAAATTGTTCTCTGATATCTACACGGTATTTATTTTCAGTTAGTGTCACTAATAACAAGCTTTTGTGGATTGTTTTAGTGTATGTAAAACATTGTCAATGTTTTCAGCACAAACCTTCCTGTGTAAACTTAGCTTATTGTAGGTTTTGCCTCATTTATCTGCCCCAATTAACATGTCACTATTACCGTCTGTGAAAAGCAAACGGATTTATATTTAAAGGAGTCTTTTTGAAGAGTTCATTTCAGCAGTAAGTCATTAAATGATGAGAGCAGCGTAAAATTGGCTTTCCATACAAAAAAACAAGCAGACTATGCGATCAAGCATGCGTTTATATTTTTAAATGAACTTTACTTATACTTATTACCTTTTCAGCTAGCTGAAATCCTCTGTGAAATCACTGAAATGACTGTCCGGATGCAGCGAGTGAGCATATAGGCAGAGCAAATCTTTACATAGTCGTTTAACAATTTTAGTGCATATCTACTAAAACTTTTTACATGCGTTGTGGAGTTCCTTAGCCATTTTTTAAACACTATAAAACCTTTCAAAGGAATTATAAATTAAATCAAAAGTCTCTTTTTGAATCACAGATTTCAGTGCATTCACAAGTCTCGTCTACCGACCTCCAAACGCATGCATGCATAGGATATTTTTAGCAGCAGTCTCTAAAATCTGCTTACTATAATAGGTTTACATATATGTGCTGTAGTTTCATTCACCACCAGGCACTGGTTAACACTTTACAGAGAAAACTATCCTTATAGCCTTTCAAGAGCAATTCACATTGCGTACTAGTACTTCAGTGCTTCAGAAATGAACTATTTTGTCTCTCACATGTGTAGTGCAGTCTCAATTATGATCTGTCCTGATCCCATTTGCCCTCAGCTCTCCCTAAAGACCTTCATTTAGTGTTTGACAGTAGTTTCTGAGGCGTTCATGAAGGTCAACTGAATCTAAACTAAACCAGATCACAAGCAGCAGGTCTGGGTTTTAAGGTTGTCACATGCTTTAAAATTGCTTGAATACATGACAGACTGCTGTATATAAATGTAAGTGTCAGAGCTGTTCATTTAGCATGCTTATTTAGTATATTGTTATAGTTAACATTCATTCATTCGTTTTCTTTTCAGCTTAGTTCCTTTAATAATCTGAGGTCGCCACAGTAGAATGAACCGCCAACTTATCCAGCATATGTTTTACGCAGCAGATGAGCTTCCAGCTGCAAATCATCACTGGGAAACATCCATACACACTCATTCACACAAATACACTACAAACAATTTTAGCTTACCCAATTCACCTGTACCGCATGTCTTTGGACTTATGGGGTAAACCGTAGCACCCGGAGGAAACA